>NW_015165296.1:379091-393434 GCF_001447785.1 Gekko japonicus
TTCCACATTTTAATCACTCTCTGTGTGAAACAGTATTTCCCTTCCTTTCCTCTCCCCACAACAGGCACCTTGTGAGGTAGGTGTGGCTGAGTTTGGAGAGAAGGGTGACTGGCCCAAGGTCACTCAGCAGGCTTCAGGTGGAGTGGGGAATCAAGCCCAGTTCTCTGGATTAGAGTCTGCCGCTCTTAACCACTACACCACGCTGGATCCCACCATTCTGAATAACCCGTGGCAGGTAGGGTCAGCCAGACATGGGGAGTGAGGCGAGAGCAAAGTAACGGTTATGAAAACTCTGCATCTCACCTAGATGACTACTGTACCGCACCGGTGGCCAGTCTACCACCAGATGAGACCCACCGTTTTAACTGAAAATGCTGGGGATCTCTGGCCCCACTGGTGGACCTTCTGATGGCACCTACGTTTTGGCACTGCATGACACAGTATTGGAATGGATGGGCCATTGGCCTGATCTAAAATGGCTTCCCTTATGTTCTTGAGAGTCAGTTTGGTGTAGTGGTTACGTGCGCAGACTCTAATCTGGTAGAACCAGGTTTGATTCTCCACTCCTCCACTTGCACCTGCTGGATAACCTTGGGCAAGCCATGGTTCTGGTACAGCTGTTTTCAGGAGCAGTTGTCGGAAGAGCTCTCTCAGCCCCACTTACCTCACAGGGTGTCTGCTGGTGTGACCTTGGGTCAGTCACAAGTTCTTTATTTATTTATTTATTTATATATTCGATTTCTTATACCACCCTAACCCCCTTGGGGGTCTCTGGGCAGTTTACATAGAAGGTTCTAAGAACATATCTCCCTAACTAGGGCCACATTGTGCAGGGACGGGGCTGCCTACCGGCACCCAGGTGGTGGTCGTTGTTTCTCCGGCTCGGCTTTTTCCAGTTTCTTCCCAGGCAGTCTTCGGGGTGGGATGTTCATCTGGTGCTCAAGGCGGGTTAGCTTCCTTTCCGGTGGGACCGTTCGGCACACGATCCACGTCTACCTCCGGCCTCGGCTGCGTCCTTCAGGCTCTGCCGCGCCCGCCTTCGACGTCATCGTGCGCCTCTCAGTCTCCACCTCCGCTGATGACAGCCGCACGGTGTTCTGCTGCTGGCCACCAGGGATCGCTCCTGCCGCTGCTGCCGCCGTGCCACCACACCGTCTCCACTGCCGGTACCCTGCTGCAGCCGATGTCTCGCCGCCGTCGCTGGTGCCTTCACCACACACCTCACCAGTGGAGGGTGCCCCCTACCCTTCTAAGGGTAGGTACCCATTTGTCTACTCGCATTATTTACTTGCTTTCGAGCCACTGGGTGGGCGGGAGCCTGGGACAAGGTCGGGAGCTCACCCCGACCGCGGTGGTTCTCGAACAGCCATAGTGGCTGCTCGAGTGTTGTTGTTAAGGCAGGCGTTTTACCGCCTGCACCACCGCTCCCTTTCAAAGCTGTTCTCTCACGAGTAGTCCTTGAAAGAGCTCTCTCAACCCCACCTACCTCACAGGGGGTCTGTTGCGGGGTGGGAAAGGAAATTGTAAGCCGCTCTGGGACTCCTTCAGGTAGTGAAGGGCGGGGTATAAATCCAATCTCCTCCTCCATCTGCACACAAAACCCTTTGAGGGAAAAACTGGTTCCATCCAGGAATATTCCATCATTTAAATACATCTTTTTTAAAAAAATCTAGGTTTAATAGATTCATACCAAGAAAGAGAAACATACAAACAAACAGGGCATTTCAATGCTTTAATTTGACAGTAAACGTTTTCACTTAAATACGTTACATTCTCTAACGCTATCTCAATTACAATAAAAATAATCACTAGTCTAGATGCAAAAATAAGATTCCCAGATCTTATAAACACCCTCTAGAGAAGTTATTTAATATACACAGAAGCCTTAGAGGTAAATAAGGCTTGTTAACCCTGCCAAACAGTCCTACTGAAGGATGATTAGAATGCGGAACCCAAACCGAACTATTTCCTCTGTTTTATTTTTCCCTCTTTCCAAAACGCTAAGAAACAACCTATCAGAAACTAATGGTAATCCTCTGCCTCACCATAATGTCAAATCTTTGCATTTTCAAGTACGTTTCAAAAAGTAGCACTAAAACAAAGAAGGCTTGAGAAGTTCTCCCTGTCATTTCTTTTTAAAGCTAATTCTGTGGCAACCAAGTGCTGAAAGGCCAAAGACATTCAAAGCAATGCACAGGTGAAAAGAACGCTTGAGAATGCAAAGATATAGCTGCTGACGCCTGTATATTACAGCCACAGAAAAATCTGCTTTTTTTAAAATTTCATTTTTTGCCTTCAAAGCTTGAAACCAGTTCCGGAACGAAGAAGAACAGACAAAGGTCAGTCGCTTGGAAATTAAAGTTCCTCGTGGTAGAAACGTTCATCGTGGAGCTGCCTGCCATAATCGGTGGCTTCGCTGTTGAGAAACAAATCCTGGTTCCCAAGAATCTCGGCTTCGGAAAGCTTTTTGTTGCCATCGGAGTCCATTTCTTCGATAAGGTGGACGGCCTTTCGGAACAAAGAAACCAGAAGAGATTGGATTTATACCCCGCCCTTCACTGCCCAAAGGAGTCTCAGAGTGGCTCACAATCTCCTTTCCCTTCCCCTCTCCACAACAGACGCCCTGTGAGGTAAAAGAAGAAGAAACGATTGGATTTATACCCCGCCCTTCACTGCCCAAAGGAGTCTCAGAGTGGCTCACAATCTCCTTTCCCTTCCCCTCTCCACAACAGACGCCCTGTGAGGTAAAAGAAGAAGAAACGATTGGATTTATACCCCGCCCTTCACTGCCCAAAGGAGTCTCAGAGTGGCTCACAATCTCCTTTCCCTTCCCCTCTCCACAACAGACGCCCTGTGAGGTAAAAGAAGAAGAAACGATTGGATTTATACCCCGCCCGTCACTACCCGAAGGAGTCTCAGAGCGGCTTACAAACTCCTTCCCCTTCTCCTCCCCACCACAGACACCCTGTGAGGTAGGTGGGGCTGAGAGAGTTCTTGACAGAAACTGCTCTTTCTCAAGAACAGCTCTTGTCAGAACTATGGCTTGCCCAAGGTCATCCAGCAGCTGCAAGTGGAGGAGTGGGGAATCAAACCCGGTTCTCCCAGATTAGAGTCCGCGTACTTAACCGCTACACCAAAATTATTCCAATGGAATGTACTTTCATGTAAGTAAATATGCCCCAACCTAGATAGCCCAGGTTAGCCCGACCTCATCAGATCTCAGAAGCTAAGCAGGGTGGGCCCCAGTTAGTATTTAGGTGGGAGACCACCAAGGTCCCCCACACAGATGAAGGCAACGGTAAGACACCTCTGAATGTCTCTTGCTTTGCAAACCCTGCCAGGTCACCGTAAATTGGCTGCCACTTGACAGCGGCAGAATAAACAAATAACGGTACTCGGAAAAGGCAAACTCATTGTTAGGGGTTATTAGGAAAAGGACTGAGAATAAAATGGCTGATATTGTAATGCCCCTGAAGAGACCTATGGTGCGGCCTCATTTGGAATACTGTGGCCCCGGTCACACGGGCCAGATAACGCGGGAGGGGGGAGGTGTGGCTGTTCGCCCCAGAGCAAAATAAAGCATGGTAGCCTGATCACACGGTCCCCCAAGTCTCCATGCTTCGGCTGTTAGCTGGCGATCACACGACGATGCTGCAGCGTGGCAAAGAAGCGGCATGGCGCGATCACACAAGCGTTTCGCGTTTGTGCGTGTGCGCAGTTCCGCAGAGCAGCACTGCTTTCGGTTTCGTGTTTGTGCGCATGCGCTTACGAAAAACGTCTGGTTTACGACGGGATATGCACGCGTGCCGGATGCCACGGGATACTAGTGCTCCCGCGATCAGACGCCCGCCTGTGCCGCGCGTTTTCCAGATACTAGTGCCCTTTCCTTGGTAGTTTTTAACTCCGTATCTTCGGCGGGACGCCCCGGGTGCGCTACGCTTCCCAGATGTTGCGGTGTGATCGCGCCCCGAAAATCCGCCCGACATTCGTGCCTTTCGCGCAGCAAAATCTCCGTGTGACCGGGGCCTGTGTCCAGTTCTGGTCAACGTATCTCAAAAATGACACTGCAGAGCTGGGAAACGTACAGAGGAGGTCAAGCAAGATGACTGGGGGGCGGGGTGTTGGAGCACCTTTCCTAGGAGGAAAGGCTGAAGCGTCTGGGACTTTGCAGTTTAGAAAAGAAACGACAGGGCAGTGAGGGCATGAGAGAGGTTTATAAAATTATGCATGGGGTGGAGAGGACTGAAAGCAGAACTTTTTCTCCCTCTCCCAAAAGACTAAAACTGGAGGACATCCGATGGAGTCAACGGGCAGTAGGTCCAGGATGGACAAAAGGAAACACCTCTTTACACAGAGAGTGATTAAAATGTGGAATTCGCTGTCAGAGGATGTACTAATGGCCACAGGGATAAATAGATTTAACGGGGTTAAATAGATTGATTCATGGAGGATCTAATCCCCTGTGGGGAATTTTTACATTCAGAGGCATTAAGGCTTGGAATCCCAGAACCATAGAGCCTTGGTCTCTATGGTCTGTTGTTGGGTGACCAGAGGAACTGGTTGGCCACAGGAATAAACAGCTTTCAAAGGGGATTAGATAGATTCATGGAGGAGAAGTCTATCAATGGCTGCTGGCCATGGTGACTGAGGGGAACCACCACATTCAGAGGCATTAATCTGCTGAGGCAACATCAGGGGAAGGCCTCGACCTCTATGTCCTGCTGTTGGCCTTCCAGAAGAACTGGCTGGCCACTGTGTGAGATACGATGCTGGAGTAGATGGACCACTGGTTTGATACAGCAGGGCTCTTCTGATGTTCTTATGAAGGCCTCAGCCTCTATGCCCTGTTGTTGGCCCTCTAGAGGAACTGGTTGGCCCCTGTGTGAGACAGGATGTTGGGCTAGATGGACCCCTGGTCTGATCCAGCAGGGCTCTTCTGAGGTTCTCATCAGGGGAATGCTTCAGCCTGTCTGCCCTGGTGTTGGCCCTCCAGAGAAACTGGTTGGCCACTGTGTGAGACAGGATGATGGACTAGATGGACCACTAGTCTGATCCACTGTGGCTCTTCTTATGTTCTTATGAAGACCTCGGCCTCTGTGCCCTGTTGCTGGCCCTCCAGCAGAACTGGTTGGCCACTGTGTGAGACAGAATGCTGGACTGTATGGACCGTTGGTCTGATCCAGCAGGGCTCTTCTGATGTTCTTAGGAAGGCCTTGGCCTCTCTGCACTGTTGCTGGCCCTCCAGAGGAACTGGTTGGCCCCTGTGTGGGGCAGGATGCTGGACTAGATGGACTATTGGTCTGATCCAGCAGAGCTGTTCTTACGTTCTTAAGAATCATGACCCTATCTTCACCCCATGGTCTTTCTAAAAACTTCACTACTTCAATCTTCTTCAGCAGAATAAGCTGCTTCTTTCGTTAATTAACATTTGGGAGGACCACCCAGGACCAATTAGTAATTATGTAATATTCTAATCGTCTTCAGAACGCTTCTGGAAAACCCACCAATTTCTACAGAATTACTCCTTAAGGGGGCCTGAAGGCAGCAGCCTGTGGTTCCCGGCTGAGCTTCGGGGGGGAAATACAAGCAGGGGAAACCACGAGGCAGAGGAATTCGACTCCCTGTAGAAGCAAGCACAACTTGCTTCTTTGTACCATACAGCTGTGTAAGATTTAGCACGCAGATGGCATAGTTCTGCTTTTTCCTACAGATTTCTGGGGGACTTTTTTTTTTTACGGTAATACGCACAAGGCAATTGGGAGCGATCTTCATCTTCCGTCAAATAATCATCAAGAAAGCACAGCCATCCCCACGGGACGACACATGTGCTCAACAAATGCCCAATGCCGGGAGTCCCCCATGTTGTATCCGATACCTTTCCTGATGCCCACAAAGTGTTTTTAGAAAGTGGGTGGGGCCAGATTAGGATTTTGCCCAGCAAGGCTTCTGATTGGCGACTGGCAGGGGTCATTTCCTGCGGGAGCGCACAGGAGCGGAGCTCCGGCAGTAAGGCGCCTAGGGGGTGGGCACATGCAACAAGCCCCGCCCCCTGCTCCCAGCAGACCTCAGTCAGAGTAAGAAGCAGCCAGGTAAGTTGTAGAGCCCTCCCACCCGCCTTCAGGTACAAGCTCTCCCTCCTCTGTGAGGGCAGATCTGCGCTCCGCCCCCCATAGCTAGCAATCCAAAACAGTCCAGTGGCACCTTTAAGACCAAGGGTTTTTTTAAAGACCAAGTTTTGTTCAGGTACAAGTTCTCCCTCCTCTGTGAGGACAGATCTGCATGTTCCTCCCCCCCACCCCCAATAGCTAGCAATCCAAAACAGTCCAGTGGAGCCTGAGCGGTGGGTGTTGCCTTTTGACACACTTCCGGTGATGTCAGGGGGTGTGGCGTATGCAAATAAGTTATGCTAATAAGTTATGGTAATGAGCTCCTGCACCTCTTTTTCTACGAAATGACCCCTGGTCACTGGAAAAGACAATCAGGCTAGGAAAAATGGAAGGCAGCAGGAAGAGAGGAAGGCCCAACGTGAGATGGATGGACTCAATCAAGGAAGTGAAGGCCCTACTGGGGCACAGAGGATGTTCGGAGAAGTGGTTTGCAGCCGGTTGCAAGCCTTTTCAGGGATCAGTTTTGCTCCCCCCACCCCAAGTGACCACCAAGTGAAACTGGCTGTCAAATGGCTGTGTCGGGGGCGGAACTTCCAGTTTTGGCCACTTCCGGTTTTAAGGTAAAGGTAAAGGTTCCCTTGCTCGAAAGCCAGTCGAATCTGACTCTAGGGTTGCGGTGCTTATCTCCGTTTCAAAGCCGAAGAGCCAGCGCTGTCCGAAGTAGTTTCCGTGATCATGTGGCCAGCATGACCGAACACCAAGGTGCACGGAACGCTGTTACCTTACCATCTACTTGCAATTTCTTGCTTTCGAACTGCTAGGTTGGCAGGAGCTGGAACTAGAGACGGGAGCTCACTCCATCATGCGGCACACTCAGGTCTCGAACTGCTGAACTACCGACCTTCCACAGCCTGCTGTTCAGCATCTTAACCACTTGAGCCACCGCAGCTCCTATGATGGTTTTAGAATTGTTTTAATTGTAACTTATGTTTTAATGTAACTTATCTGTTTTTATGTAAGCCACCCTGAGTCGGCTTCGGCCAGGAGGGCGGGGTAGATTCGAAAAATGAATAATAAATAAATAAGGACCTTCACGGTGTGACCGAAGGGAAACTACGGCAAGGGCCCTGGATTCCGGAAATTGCCACCACTGCAAGGACAATCACTGTGAGCTGACTGTGAGCTGAGAACTCTGAACAATGGCTGCTACCGTCATACGAACGACGACGACTAGCACTTTATGATGGTTTTAAGGTAAAGGTAAAGGTTCCCTTGCTCGAAAGCCAGTCGAATCTGACTCTAGGGTTGCGGTGCTTATCTCCGTTTCAAAGCCGAAGAGCCAGCGCTGTCCGAAGTAGTTTCCGTGATCATGTGGCCAGCATGAGCGAACACCAAGGTGCACGGAACGCTGTTACCTTACCATCTACTTGCAATTTCTTGCTTTCGAACTGCTAGGTTGGCAGGAGCTGGAACTAGAGACGGGAGCTCACTCCATCATGCGGCACACTCAGGTCTCGAACTGCTGAACTACCGACCTTCCACAGCCTGCTGTTCAGCATCTTAACCACTTGAGCCACCGCAGCTCCTATGATGGTTTTAGAATTGTTTTAATTGTAACTTATGTTTTAATGTAACTTATCTGTTTTTATGTAAGCCACCCTGAGTCGGCTTCGGCCAGGAGGGCGGGGTAGATTCGAAAAATGAATAATAAATAAATAAGGACCTTCACGGTGTGACCGAAGGGAAACTACGGCAGCCAGCCGTCCCACCGGGACCAGGTCCTTCCAAGTTCCTACCTCCTCCTGAGCGATCCCCTCGTTATTCGGCACCACCCAACCCAGCAGCTCTTGGGGGTCGAGTCTCCCGTCGTGATCCTTGTCGTAGTCGTTCTTGAATCGATCCTTCTCGACGAGTATCCACTCTGGATCTTCGCTAGCAGCTGGGGAAACAAATGTATCAGGCGATGAAGGCTTCGTTTTCGTGACTGCTGTTCTAGTACGGTTTAAGTTTACCGTTAAAGAAATCTATAAAGATACTAATTTTCAGTACAAAACACAAGCGTTAAAGCATGCACAGTTCAAACATATGGACTGAATTAACCTAAAATATATATTTTTTAGTAACACATCAAGGCCGTGCTTGTATCTAAGCAAGGAAATGCTCCTAGAGAGCCAGTTTGGTGTAGTGGTTAAGTGCGCGGACTCAAATCTGGGAGAATCGGGTCTGATTCCCCACTCCTCCACATGCAGCTGCTGGATGACCTTGGGCAAGCCATAACTCTGGCACAGCTGTTCTTGAAAAAGAGCAGTTTCTGTCAATAGTTCTCTCAGCCCCACCTACCTCACAGGGTGTCTGTTGTGGGGAGGGGAAGGGGAAGGAGTTTGTAAGCCGCTCTGAGACACCTTTGGGTAGTGAAGGGCGGGGTATAAATCCAATCTCTTCTCTTCTTCTTCTTCTTCTAGAACACAGCGGTCTTTCCAGACCTAGGACCTATTGAGCCACAAGCACGTGACATCAGAGTCACATGACAGGAAGAGCTACTGTCAGAACCTCACCAGTATCAAAGCCAGGACGGAGGGCTAGCAGACCCAGCAAGCTTGGCAGAGGAAATACGGGAATGAGCATTAGGATGGGGAATTTAAGGAATAAGCAAAGAGTCAGAATCAATCCTCCCTCTATGCTGTGGAGTCCTTGTGAGCAAAAATTCAACATTGTGGGCTACTGGCATTCAAGTTGTGAGCGAGCGATTTGGCTAAATTAGTTTGCTCCGGAGCCATCCTTCCTGAGTGAAGACAAAAATCTGTGAGCTGGATGCTAAAAAACTGTGAGCTAGCTCACACTAGCTCATCTTAGAGGGAACACTGGTCAGAACCGTGGAGGAATCCTGTCCAACACTGAGTGACCTCCAGATAAAAGGAATAGTAGCAGCGGCCACCCTTGCGGCCTGTGCATGTGCGCTAACAGCTTGTTGTTGTTCAGTCGCACAGTCGAGTCCGACTCTTCGCGACCCCATGGACCAGATCACGCCAGGCCTTCCTGTCTTCCGCCGTCCTCTGAAGCCTGCTCAATTTCATGTTCGTTGCATCTATGACACTGTCTAACCATCTCATCCTTTGCCGTCCCCGTCTTCTAACAGCAGGGCTAACAGCAGGCCCTTTCAAAAGGCAGCTAAAAATGTGGTCGGTGTAGAGGGGCTTGAGAGGGGCCGTGGCTCAGTAGCAGAACATCTGCTTGGCATGCAGAAGGTCCCCGGTTCAATCCCCGGCATCTCCAGTTAAAAGGACCAGACAATTGGTGATGGGAAAGACCTTGATCTGAGACCCTGGCTCAGTGCTGGAGCCTCTGCTTGGCATGCAGAAGGTCCCCAGTTCAATCCCCAGCATCTCCAGTTAAAAGGACCACACAATTGGTGATGGGAAAGACCTTGACCTGAGACCCTGGCTCAGTGCTAGAGCCTCTGCTTGGCATGCAGAGGGTCCCAGGTTCAATCCCCAAGAGCGCCTATTAGAGGATCAGGCAGGAGGTGATGGGAAAGACCTTGACCTGAGACCCTGGCTCAGTGGTAGAGCATCTGCTTGGCATGCAGAAGGCCCCAGTTCAATCCCCAGCATCTCCAGTTAAAAGGACCAGAAACTTGGTGATGGGAAAGACCTTGACCTGAGACCCTGGCTCAGTGTTAGAGCCTCTGCTTGGCATGCAGAAGGCCCCAGTTCAATCCCCAGCATCTCCAGTTAAAAGGACCAGGTGGTAGGTGATGAAGAAGACCTCAGCCTGAGACCCTGGGGAGCCGCTGCCAGTCTGAGTAGACAATACTGACCTGGATTCAGTACAAGGCAGCTTTATTTTTATTATTATTATTATTGGTTTTTAAAATGCTTATTAAGATCAAGTATAACTTATAACATGTACAATAACTGCAAAACAGTATACAAAAGTCCTGAGAATCAAAAATTACAAACCAGCCAGTTAATCACCAACAAAGTTTTCAACATACATCAACAGTTATAACATAACATAATAATTTAGTATCAGATCCGTTCCCATATATAAAAATGACGTTTGAACTATAGATCCCACTGAATGGAGTCAGCTTTAAAATACCACAAGTTTGGGAGTCTGCTACTCTGAACAACAAGAGGAGTCTCGGCAGCAGGGCGGAGGTCGGAGTGGAGTCAAAAGTGAAGCCATGTGTGATAGCTCGTCCTAGAGGGCAGCACGTAGTGTTATGTCATGAAGTCGAGTACTGGATACCAGGTACGTACAAATTTATCATAATTTTTATTGGAGCTGTTTTGTAATCGGTCTACTATAGTAGAGATTTTGTTCATCACAAACTGACCCCAAATCTTTATGTGTGTTCATATGTATTGATCTGAGCCCCTGGCTCAGCGGTAGAGAAGAAGAAGAGGAGATTGGATTTATACCCCGCCCTTCACTTGTAGTCTCAGAGCGGCTTACAAACTCCCTTCCCTTCCCCTCCCTACAACAGACACCCTGTGAGGTGGGTGGGGCTGAGAGAACTCTGACAGAAACTGCTCTTTTTCAAGGACAGCTGTGCCAGAGCTTGTGACTGACCCAAGGGCACATCAGAAGGTGCAAGTGGAGGAGTGGGGAATCAAACCCGGTTCTCCCAGATTAGAGTCCGCGCACTTAACCACTACACCAAACAGAGCACCTGTTTAGCATGCAGAAGGTCCCACGTTTAATTCCTGACATCTCCTGTTAAAAGATCTGGCAGTAGGTGATGTGAAAGACCTCAGCCTGAGACCCTGGAGCACTGTTGCCCGTCTGAGTAGACAATGCTGACTTTGATGGACCAAGAAGGGTCTGATTCAGGTATTTTTGCATGAGGTGTAATTGGGCCCTTATATGTTTTTTAATTCTTTGCTAATAAATACATATGTATTTAAGTTGTAATTGTTGGCCCTCTACTGTGTTTGACTTACCTCTTTAGGTTCTTGATGACAGTACAGCCACTTATATTAATAAACTATGAAGGACAATGAAAAACAGGCATACTTGGAGAACACAATGTAAAAGGGCAGATTCCATTTCCAGCTCAAGCCCCCTCACCCGGATCTCTTCGGTAGTCCCCGAGGAACTCCTCCAGGTTCACAAATCCATCGCCGTCTTTATCGTGATCTTCCAAAGCCTCATGGATAACAAACTCCTTCAGAGGGGGGAAAGAAACGAGGAAGGAAACTTGGCTTTAAAAGAAAAATCCACGTCTGTGCACCTCAGGTCCCGCGGGCGGCTTTTCAGTACTGGAAAGGCAGTTTTACACAGAGGAAAACATGCAGGGATTGTTCCAAATGCTTCCCTGTGACGATGCACGCACACACAAAAATGTTTTCCCAGAACTTTTAAAAAGCCAGTATCACCATGGTGACCTGACCTGGGTGGCCCACGCTCATATCTGGGCGGGAGTTCACCAAGGAAGTCCAGGGTTGCTACGCAGAGGCAGGCAAGGGCAAACCACCCCTGTTTCTGCCCTGACCTAGGCTAGCCCAATCTTGTCAGATCTCAGAAAGCAAAGAAGAAGAAGATTGGATTTATACCCCGGCCCTTCACTACCCAAAGGAATCTCAGAGCGGCTCACAAACTCCTTTCCCTTCCCCTCCCCACAACAGGCACCCTGTGAGGTAAAAGAAGAAGAAGAGATTGGATTTATACCCCGCCCTTCACTACCCAAAGGAGTCTCAGAGCGGCTTACAAACTCCTTTCCCTTCCCCTCCCCACAACAGACACCCTGTGAGGTCGGTGCAGCTGAGAGAGCTCTTTCAAGGACTGCCCTTGAGAGGACAGCTCTGAGAGAACTTGTGACCAATGCTCCCTCTAAGCTGTGGAGTCTTGTGAGCAAAAATTCTACTTTGTGAGCGACTGGTATTAAAGTCGTGAGCGAGCGATTTGGTCGCTGCATAAATTAGTTTGCTCTTGAGTTGTCCTTCCTGAGCTAAGAGGAAAATGTGTGAACCGGAGGCTAAAAAACTGTGAGCTAGCTCACACTAACTCAGCTTAGAGGAAACAGGCTGTGAGGTAGGTGGGGCCAAGAGAGCTCTGACAGAAACTGCTCTTTTTCAAGAACAGCTCTGACAGAACGATGGCTTGCCCAAGGTCATCCAGCAGGTGCGAGTGGAGGAGTTGGGGAATCAAACCCGGTTCTCCCAGATTAGAGTCCGCACACTTAACCACTACACCAAACTGGCACTACACCAAACTGGCTCTGGAAGAAGAGGAGATTGGATTTATACCCTTTCCCTTCCCCTCCCCACAGCAGACACCCTGTGAGGGAGGCGGGGCTGAGAGAGCTCTTTCGAGGACTGCCCTGGAGAGAACAGCTCTGAGAGAACTTGTGGCTGACCCAAGGTCACACCAGCAGCTGCATGTGGAGGAGTGGGGGAATCAAACCCGGTTCTCCCCGATTAGGGTCCGCGCTCCCAACCACTACACCAAACTGGCTCTCAGTTGGCCCTGAGCAGGGTGGGCCCTTGTTTGTACTTGGATGGGAGACCACCGAGGAAGCCCAGGGTTGCTACGCGGAGGCAGGCCGTGGGGAAACTACCTCTGCTCTTCTCCTGCCCTGAAATCCCTACGGGGTCACCGTACGTCAGCTGTGAATTGAAAGCACTTTCCACCCCCACCCCCCAGGGCACATTTTTAAAGCCAGCCACGGATGTACCTTCATATATTCCGCTTCCTCAGGATGTTCGAACGCAATGAATTCGTTCAGGTCCAGGCCGGAAGCTCCGTCGCGGTTGGCCTTTTCAAACCTCCTCTTGTCCTTTAAGTGGAGCTGATAAAACAGTTTGGTGAGAAGAAGAAGAAGAGATTGGATTTATACCCTTTCCCTTCCCCTCCCCACAACAGACACCCTGTGAGGTAAAAGAAGGAGATTAGAGGCTCTGCGCATTTACCTTCCCGTGAGCCCGGCAAGATCTGCTTCCGAATAAACACATGCTTTAGCAGCCTGCAAGTTAGAGACTTCAATGTATTAGTTTGCAAATTCAATTAACCATATCAAAGTTTTGGAAAGAGAGTAAACAAAAACAAGCCCTCAAACGTTTAAGTCCAGGATCTAAAGGAAACAGGATGCCTGCAGACAGGAAACCATACAAACAGCCAGAGCTTTGTTTGCCCTTTTCATCGCAATGTGGAAGAAATAAGCTGGTTTTTAAACTGAGAAATGGATTATCGGTTCAGCGGCGGTCGCTCTGTTTGCTAGAAAGCTCTCTCCGGCTGTTTGCGCACGTGATTCTCCCTCCGTTTATGTCCCTCCTGTGGATTCAGGCCTCAATGAGCTACTGGGAGAACGAATCCATCAAAATGCAAAACTTCCAGATGAAAGATTTGAGATTAATTAATCCTGCTTTTTAATCCCATCCTTAACACTTTTTTAAAAAGCCAGCGCCGCTTGGGGCATACACCACACGCCTTCGACTGATCTGCAAGTGCTCGACGCGAATCGACAGTGCGAGTTGCAAATTCAGAAAGGTACCAAACTTTCTATGACACCTCTCCTAGAACGTTAGGCGTGTCCACTGGTTCATGATAGTTTAGTGCTAGGATACTGCGAATGCTCCAAAGGAGTAACGAAGGAAAAGAAAGAGAGTGCAATTGCTATTTAATTTTAAGAAGGACTGAGGGACGCTTCAGGAAACGGGAAAGGGCTTTTGAAAATTTTTTTAAATAAATAACTTTTATTTATATAATAGAGCAACGATTTACAGTAGCACATGCTATTAGGAAACCACTACAATAAAAACGTAACTAAAAACACAAAAAATCACAAGAGCAATAAAACCAAACAGCTATTCAATATATAACTATAACCAGGGGTCATTTCATAGAAAAAGAGCTGCAGGAGCTCATTAGCATACCTAATAAGCTATTAGCATAATAGCTCATTAGCATACGGGGCCACAGAATACAGAGGAGAGATCGCGCCGCTCCTGTGGTGCAACTCTAAAGAGAATGAGCTGGGGGGCGGGGAGCTGGGGGAAGGAGCTCATTAGCATACCTAATAAGCTATTAGCATAATAGCTCATTAGCATACGGGGCCACAGAATACAGAGGAGAGATCGCGCCGCTCCTGTGGTGCAACTCTAAAGAGAATGAGCTGGGGGGCGAATTATCTGGAAGTGCCTTTTTCAGCTTGCTATGTCTTTCCATACATTTCACATTAAATCTTCCAAAGGGTCGAATGATATGTCGTAATTGTTATTGTAAGTTGATAATA
>NW_015165296.1:396133-398147 GCF_001447785.1 Gekko japonicus
ATGCATGGAGCACTGCACCACACGTCTATCCTCGTCGAGCTCCGACCATCATCTTCCCTTCACACGAATTCTCAACAGAAAACGAAGCAAAACCTTCGCGCACCGTGAACCCAAAATGTGCTCGAGAGCCAATAAAATTAACTTTTTCGTAAACGACCCTTTTATATATCTCAAGAGGAGTCTTCACAGAACACCGTCTTAAACTGTAGCCAGTCGAAGTAGGCAAAGACTCTTCTCAGACTCTGAGCAGGAAAAGGACATAAAATTATCGGTGGCAGTGCGCGCGGGGGGAAGAAGCGGGGGGGGGGGGGGGGGAGCGAGGCTATTTCTTCCGGAGGAATTTGACCTGCAGTTGCACGATCACACGGTCCTTTGAAGCTGCGGGAGCAGCCCGCCCCTGTGTGATCAGACACAGCCAGGGCTATTTTTGGGCAGGAACGCACAGGAACGGAGTTCCGGCTGGCTCCCGAGTTGGCCACGCCCAGCAGGAACTCATTAGCATAATAGGCCACGCCCAACAGCAGAAACTCATTCGGATTGGCTACAATTAGGGTGTGTGTGGCCTAACATGCAAAAAGCCCTGGGTTTTGACAACAAATAAGGTAAAGAGAATAAGAAGCAAAAGGTGGGTGTGGCAGGATGAGCACACTTCTGGTAACATGGGCGTGCGCCCTAATGTGCTAATGAGCTGTGCTGTCAGGGGTGTGGCCTAATATGCTAATACGTTTCTGCTGTTGGGCGTGGCCAATTATGCTAATGAGTTCCTGCTGGGCTTTTTCTACAAAAAGAGCCCTGGACACAACAACGGTGAATTGCGGGGTGGGGGGGTGTTTGCATCGTTACATTCTAGCTGTATCTGAAGAAGTGAGCAGTGACTCACGAAAACTCATACCCTGCCACAAATGTTGTTAAGTCTTTAAGGTGCTGCTGGACTCTTGCTCTTTTCTACTGCTACAATACGAGTCCATCTGTTCTCATTTCTTGGAGAGGGGAGTGATTTCAGACAGATGGACTCACATTCTAACTGTATCTAAAGAAGTGAGCAGTGACTCGCAAAAGCTCCTGGACTGACACAAAGCAAAAACTTCGGCAGCTGTTCTCGAACTTTCCAAAAAGGGACATACTTCTAAACTCACTTTACTTTTGGGGACTTGCTGCGGCAGTGCCAGGGGATGCCAGCTGTGTGGCACCAGGAAGTCCAGGGGCCAAGGTTTATGCCCATCCTCTCTGGCACCATCGGTAGCTAGAAGTGAGATAAGCTCTTGGGAATGAATGTGGCTATAGGGCAAAGGAACACAGGAGAGGATGACGTGCTTCTGTCTCTCCCTTTTCTCTTCCTGCTGCGGGAATGAGGAGGGCCCAGAGCTGCAAGGAGTTGGAAACTCGCGACCCGCCTGCAGGACAGCTGTAGCCCACTTTGGGGCCACGACCCAGAGTTCGAAAACAGCTGGCTGAAGGAATTCTCCAGAGAAAGAGCAAGGTGCATTACCGGTTGCTCTACTAAGTTTCCTGCTACATCGAAAAAAGCCCAAAGATTGCTTAGCTGGAAATGAGAATCTAGCACATTCTGTTTGCATTCATTCCACATCCATTCATTCTTGACTTTCATTCCATGTCTATGTCAGCCAACTGAGGGCCCACTTCATGCACCGGATGAAGCGGGTTTTAATCCACAAACTGATGCTAGAATGAGGACTTATTAGAGCCAGTGTGGGACAGTAGAGCCAGCGTTGGACTAGTATAGCAGAATCAGTGTCAAACTAGTACCTGGGACACCCCGGTTCAAATCCCCACTCGTGCCATGGAGGCCTGCTAGGTGACTTTGGGCCAGTCACATTCTCTCAGCCTAACCTACCTCGCAGGGTTACTGTGAGGAGAGGAAAATAATGTAAACCGCTTTGGGTCTCCAATAGCGGGAAAGGCAGGGGACAAACAAATTTAATTAATTAATTATCCTCCTGGGCTTCCTGCATTTTTCATCTTGTCAAACAAAGAAGAAGAAGAGATTGGATTT
>NW_015165297.1:0-1996 GCF_001447785.1 Gekko japonicus
GTTCTGATCCCCAACAACAACAACAAAAATCAGACCTCAGAGCTGATGGAAAGAATGACACCGTGCCCTTGAACCGTCTGAAATGCAGCCCGGTTAAAATGTGCACCATAACAAACTTATTATCTGTGGCTAAAATGATCATTGCAGGGAGCTGATGGAACTCTGTCGCTGTAACAGCCAATCGTTTGTCTCCTCTTTCTTCTCCCTGCCCCAGTAATGCACTTTCCCTTTCTCCCTAGGGTTGCCAGCTCCTGTTTGGGAAATTCCTGGAGATTTGGAGCCTGGAGAGGGCAGGGTGAAGAAGAAGAAGAAGAGGAGGAGGAGGAGGAGGAGGAGGAGATTGGATTTATACACCGCCTTTCACTGTGGGATAGGTGGGGCTGAGAGAGCTCTGACAGAAACTACTCTTTTTCAAGGACAGCTCTTATCAGAACTACGGCTTGCCCAAGGTCATCCAGCCAGGTGCAATTGGAGAAGTAGGGAATCAAACCCGGTTCTCCCAGATTAGATTCCGCGCACTTAACCACTACACCAAACTGGCTCTCTCTTAGGGAAGTGAGAGACCTCAGTAGGGTTACCATTGAGCCCACTCCAAAGCAGCCATTTTCTCCAGAGGAACTAATCTCTGTAGTTTGGGGATGATTCTGGGAGACCTCCAGGCCCCACCTGGATGTTAGCAACCCTATTTATCTGTCCTGTAGTGAAGTGCCATAGTCTGATAGGATCCAGAGTTCATCAACGATGTATATTTTCAATGTGGATCAGTACAGGGTAGAGCAGGGCCAGCAGTGCTATGTTTCTGCACAACGGTACCATTCAAGTCTCTTTATTTCTCATTATCTTGAATTGCATGCATTTCCAAAGCTGCATTCCCTGCCAAGAGTTTCCATGGGTGTAGCGTCAGTAGTGCATGGCAGAGCTGCTGTACTGCCAAGTTTACACTCTGCTCCAACAATCGTGGCCAGTTCCACCCACCATATTATGCCACTTCTTTGACAACTATTGGGAGCAAGGCCAGCCCTGCCCAGTAGGCAGCACAGGTGGAAATGGATGTGTTTCCCAAAGAAATTTAGAAGCCAGGGCATGGGCACTACTCTGATTCCCCCCCCTCTGTGTTCATTCAAACTCTCCGCACCCAAATTCCATCATGAACCTCAACACCATCTCTCATGGGAGGTAGTACGTAGCACTCCCTCAGCAAATGCTGAGAGATTTTGAGGACATTACCTGGAGAGGGTGGGGGTTAGAGAGGATATGATGTCACTTCTGGGTGACACTGTAGAAATTTAGCCTAATCTCTATGGTAAAGACCACAGAGACATGAAGAAACTCCTGGAGCATTACCATGGAAGCCATTTTCTTGAGGTCAGTGGATTGAGGCCACCCAAGGTACATTACCAATTTAAGCAGTCATGAACATGACTCTGTCAGGTGCAGCAGTGGGTGTAGGGTGTGGGGTGCTTAAAGCCATCAGGGAGCCCACCCTAGCAGTCTTACTGGCCCAGTCTTACTGGCTGTCAGCAAGCTGTCATGGTTGATCCTTTGTATATATGCTTCACATGTTAGGACCTCTTAACCTGCATTGCTTTCTGTATTAACTCATAGGTTGATAGTTGTTGCCTAGTGACCCTTGCGCATGCTCATAAACGGCAAGCTTGTTAGCGAAACGCATAAACACTTCAAGGGCAGGTGGGAGATAAGGGAGGACGCTTATGTCTACTGCTATCGCTCAGAGCCTGGGAAGTACGATGTTTTGGAATCTCCAGGCCGTTACGATTCCCATTACTTTGGCACTGTTCTTCCCGGGCGGGAAAGTATCTCATTGGTATAGAGTCTGTTTGAACTTTGTTCATGTTACCTGCTTGATGTATTGCACGCCATTCTAAACAGAAATCTTGTTAGTGACACATCTTTTAATAAAGTCATCCTCGTGACTGAGAAGTGGCTCGTTGATTGATGGTACCATTACACTGGCCCAGCCTTAGTGATCCTGCTG
>NW_015165297.1:2400-2588 GCF_001447785.1 Gekko japonicus
TGTATGGGAACAGCTACAGGAGACGAACCGTATGGTGAAGGACTTACAGCACACACTGAGAGAGGTGATCGAAAACCTGCCTCACATGGTGCGGGACGTCTACAAACAGGTGGAATATGAAGCGCTTCGCAGAGCAGGGCAAGCACAAGCCGGCCAGCAGCAACAGGTCCAACCCGACCAGCAGCAGC
>NW_015165297.1:6374-6551 GCF_001447785.1 Gekko japonicus
CCAGTAGGCAGCACAGGTGGAAATGGATGTGTTTCCCAAAGAAATTTAGAAGCCAGGGCATGGGCACTACTCTGATTCCCCCCCCTCTGTGTTCATTCAAACTCTCCGCACCCAAATTCCAACATGAACCTCAACACCATCTCTCATGGGAGGTAGTACGTAGCACTCCCTCAGCAA
>NW_015165297.1:6734-10578 GCF_001447785.1 Gekko japonicus
GTATATATACTTCACATGTTAGGACCTCTTAACCTGCATTGCTTTCTGTATTAACTCATAGGTTGATAGTTGTTGCCTAGTGACCCTTGCGCATGCTCATAAACGGCAAGCTTGTTAGCGAAACGCATAAACACTTCAAGGGCAGGTGGGAGATAAGGGAGGACGCTTATGTCTACTGCTATCGTTCAGAGCCTGGGAAATGCTTTCTGTATTAACTCATATGTTGATAGTTGTTGCCTAGTGACCCTTGCGCATGCTCATAAACGGCAAGCTTGTTAGCGAAACGCATAAACACTTCAAGGGCAGGTGGGAGATAAGGGAGGACGCTTATGTCTACTGCTATCGCTCAGAGCCTGGGAAGTACGATGTTTTGGAATCACCAGGCCGTTACGATTCCCATTACTTTGGCGCTGTTTTTCCCAGGCGGGAAAGTATCTCATTGGTATAGAGTCTGTTTGAACTTTGTTCATGTTACCTGCTTGATGTATTGCACGCCATTCTAAACAGAAATCTTGTTAGTGACACATCTTTTAATAAAGTCATCCTCGTGACTGAGAAGTGGCTCGTTGATTGATGGTACCATTACACTGGCCCAGCCTTAGTGATCCTGCTGGCCCAGCCTCCACAATGCCTTGCAATACACCCCATAGTGGACAGGCAGCAGTCTGCCTGGTGTAGGAGAGGGGGTGCAATGCTTACAGACATCGGGGAGGCTTGCTCAGCAGGATTGCCTTAGCGCTGCTGCTGGCCCAGCCTCCCCAGTGCCTTTAAACACACTTTCCCCCAACATCAGAAAGGCAGGTGTCTGTCAGGTGTTGGAGCAAGGTCAGGGTACTTTAATCCTTCAGGGACGCCACCCAAGCAGAAACACCTTTGCAGTGATTCTGGGCCAGCTTCCCCCCTGGCTTTAGACACACTCCCACCCACCCCTCCTCCATCTGACAGGTGGTTGTCTGTCAGGTACAGGAACAGAGCGTTGAAAGCCATCAGGGAGGCTGCCCAAGCAGCATCACCTTAGCAATCCTGCTGGCCCAGCCTCCCCAATGCCTTCAGTCATGCTACCCCTCCTACACTTGACAGACAACCACCTGTCAAGGGTTGGAAGGGTCACAGAGTTCTTAAAGCTGTTGGGGAGGCTTGCTCAGCAGGATTGCCTTAGTGCTGCTGCTGGCCCAGCCTCTCTGATGCCTTTAAACACAGTCCCCCCAACTTATACCAGACAGGTGGGTGTTTGTCGGGTGTAGGAGCAGGGCCAGGGTATTTTAATCTATCAGGGAGGCTGCCTTATCAAGATCACCTTAGCAATGGTGCTGGCACAGCCTCTCCAATAGCTGTAGCCACACTCCCATCCACTACGGAAATATACCCCAGATTTGTAAAAAAAGGGGTTTCCTGTATTAGGTTATTTAACTTCTCACAACATGGGTTCTAGAAAGTTGGTTCATATGAACTTCCTTGGATGTTGTTTTGAATACGCAGTTATGTCCCACTTCTTAACTGTAACATACATGAGAAGCATTTTTCTTTAAAAAAAGAAAAAAGTATGCCCTGCACCCACCGACCTACCGAAATTCAATGCCCAAGCCAAACCTCTGCACCAAGAAACCAAAATAAGGGGAGTGCATTCCTACCATATGTCAACCCCCACTACAAAGGGATTTCTGAGAAAAATGGGCAAAATGTGTTCCCCCAATTGTTTTCCATGTGCCTGGCAGGCTGTTCCCCACACCACCACCCGATTGGTCAACAGTGTACCTCCTGCCTGCTTGCACCTACCTCCCTCTGATTGCTAAATTGTGGATCTCAATGTTCTGAGGTAAAAACAGTTAAAGGAGACTGCAGACAGTTGAGGACAGTTAAAGAAATCAGTGATTCATGTCTCCTTTATAGACATTTCTCATAACGGCCAGCATGGCAATTGAGTTTATGAATGTTCATGAGGAGATAGTAAAGGACCTTTCTAAGAGACATTTTGATGCATGCCTCCCTCTTGAACCTGAAGAAATGTCCATCACATCACCACTCCCTCAGACCAAGCCCCCCTCAAACCTCTCACCTCTTAATGCCCCCATCAAAGCTCCTGGCAAATGTCGAGCCTGATACACCAATGCTACAAGGAGGAGGCAACTTAGGAACGTGGCAAAGACATTTGCACATAGTACTTCTGAGGTGCACTGAGTACTCCAGCAAGATCACCCTGAGGTGCTCAGAACCACACAGTCTCCATATAATAATAATAATAATAATAATAATAATAATAATAATAATAAACTTTATTGTCATTGTACATAGTACAACGAAGTTAAAGGTGCAATCATTCGGTGATCTACAACCATACTCATACACTCACACAACCATCCCATAATTCCTTAAGGTTCACATTGCAACTTAAACCACATTGCAACTTAAACCACTAACCCTAACCCTAACCACCAATGTCACCCAAATTCCAATTTCATACAGCATTTAAAGCAATAATAGCTCTCGAATAAAAACTATTTTTATTATTTATTTATTTATTTCCTTAAACTTATACCCTGCCCTCCCCGCAAGCGGGCTCAGGGCGGCTTCCAATAAAACATAAAATACATTAAAATACATAATATTCGACACACCATAAAACATTATAATACAAAGTGCTGGCGGCAGATTAAAATTCGTCTCGATGGTAAGTTGCAGAAATAAATTGCCACTGCCCTGATGTCCACGATGTCTTCTGTCGTTAGTCCATGTAGTTGTTAAAACCACAGGCCCTATTTAGTTGTAACAATCTGCAGTGAGAGCCTGCAGTAGCAGGAGCCTGCAGTAACGGCGGCCCCTACTTAAATGCCTGGCGGAAGAGCTCTAAAGAGCAGTTGTAATTCTGTGTGATTGGCAATAATGGTTCTCCATAAGGGAATGGCTGGTTTGGAGGGTGGAGTCTATGGCATTGTACCTCTCTGAGGTCCCACCCCTCCTCAAACCTCACCCTCTCCAGGCTCCACCCCTCAAATCTCCAGGAATTTCCCAACCTGGAGGTGGTAACCCCATCTCCCTCCCAGCCAACCATCAACCTACCATTATCTGCCCCCTGGCTTCAGCTTTCCATCTCCTCCCCTTCCCTCCTACAGAGCAGTTGTAATTCTGAATTATCTCCAGTCCCCACCTGGAGATTGGCAACAGTGGTTCCCCATGAAGGAATGGCTGGTTTGGATGGTGGAGTCTATGGCATTGTACCTGTCTGAGGTCCCACCCGTCATCAAACCTCACCCTCTCCAAACTCCATCTTCAAATCTCCAGGAATTTCCCACCTGAAGTTGACAACCCTATCAGGACTGGCCCCAATGAGTTTTCTCCCAAAGGCCAAAATAGAGAAATCCATGCTGGTATTTATTATGACAGAATTATAAAAAGGACAGCAGAAAATAACACAAGTGAAGTTGATCAATAATGCAGTCGGATAACTGTTGATGAGGAGATTTATTTCTAGCCTTAACATCTCCTCTCCACCCCCTTCTATCTCCTTGTCCCAGCAAGCCTCTAAAACTTATAAAAACTGCATTAACCGGTCTCCAATGTCACCTGATTAATCCTCTTACAAAAAGAGCCAGAGAATCTTAGAATGATCTCAGTTCATCCCGATATCATGAATCAAAATTGGACAGGGCAGTCAGAGTATGATATGAAAAAAATCCTATGTGTAAAATTGTAGAAAAGGGGGGGGGGGGGTGCATGTTCTTTACAGCAAAAGAATCAGCATCTGCACAGTATTTTGAAAAGAACCTTTCCACCATTTGTTCTACAGTTTGAACGGCTATGATTTAAAAGCTTAAACAGTTAAAAGTTATTTCTTTCATGGTTTGGG
>NW_015165297.1:10707-60228 GCF_001447785.1 Gekko japonicus
ATTCCTGCTAATCAGTGGTCATTCTTTGGCTATGCTGAGGACACAGAATGAGGGCCCAGTATTTAATCAATGATTATACATTGAAGCAAATTAGGAATTAGAAGACAGGTAGGAAATCCAGGCTACGTTGACTACCATCCCTAAATGAAGACACTGGACAAAAAGTTTGGGATCAGCTGTTTTTTTTCTCATTAACAACACCCACCCCCCTTAGCATGGATCTTATCTCCTTAGTTGCCTGGGGACCTACCTGCATTAAGAATAATCCCACTTTAGGCTGAAGCTCTGAGAATCAGTTCTGCCATCCATCACTCCAAATGGTGTTGCTGTGATTAACTAATATTCCACTACCATCATCCCATGTGGGAACTGTACCTGCAAGATCAACAGGACTGGAGACCCCTGATCCTGAAAGGATTCCTTGAGGATAGGGCATTTGAGAACTTCTGACTAGTAAATTGGGTTTTCATAAATGGCAGTGTTCTATCCGGGGCTATTTTTGGGCAGGAAGGCACAGGAATGGAGTTCCAGCTAGCTTCAGAGTTGGCCACACCCACTACAGCCAAAACCTCTGCATGCGTGGCTACACAGGGAAGACCTGGAGAGCGACCCCCCCCCAGTGACTCGGAGGCAGGCGGGCCAGGGGAACCCTGGAAGAATTGGGGAGGCATTTAAATGCCTTCCCCGGCCTGTCCAAGGGCCAGCTTGCCCAGGCTCCCCGCAGCCATGGGACGCCCGGGCAAGCCGAGGTGAGACATGGGGGTGTGGCCTAATATGCTAATGTGCTGTACTGTCGGGGTGTGGCCGAATATGCTAATGGGTTTCTGCTGTTGGGTGTGGCCTATCATGCTAATGAGTTCCTGCTGGCCTTTTTCTACAAAAAAACCCCTAGTTCTATGGTTATCTTGTGTGATGTTCAGTGCCCAGGTGAAATAAATGATTAGAAATTCATAGCATCTAAAGATGGAATGATTGGATCAATGGCTGTAGCATAAGATACCACCAGTGGCTGTTTCTATGAGTGGACAAATCAATGGGTGGAAAGATCAATATTCAGTAGTCGAGATGCAAATAGTATAGCTCAGCATGGTTAGAATCAAACATGGATCTTTTAAAAGGAGTTTGTTGATTTTTTTTGGCCAGAAACTGCCCCCTAACTCAGTCTTTATTATTTTATTCTGAAGTCTGGATGTGGAATATGAATATGGATCATGACCAGCTATATTTATTTACTGGGAAAGCTCACAATTCAGCTCAGTCAACCTGGCCACGTTGATCCAAGCCATGGTGACCTGAAGGATCTAGTGTCAGGCTAGGATCTGGGAAATCCAAGCTTGAATCCCCACTCTCCTATGGGAGGTCATTGGGTTACATTGGGCCAATCACATGCACTTAGCGTCACCAATCTCAAAAGTTTATTGTGAGGATAAAATGGAGATAAGGAGAATAATGTAAGCCATTTTGGGTCCCTGTTGGAGATAAAGGCAGGGTACAAATGAAGTAAATAAAATAATGGATATGTGTTTATATATTGCTTTTTTGCCTGCCTCAACCCAGATCCTAAAATCCAGAATGCCGGAAGCTGACGTTCATAGAAAGGCTTAGATCCAACATTTCAAAAGACGTGGAAAAAACTTGTTGTTGTTGTTGTTCAGTCGCACAGTCGAGTCCGACTCTTTGCGACCCCATGGACTAGATCCCGCCAGGCCCTCCTGTCTTCCACTGTCCTCTGAAGTTTGCTCAGTTTCATGTTCGTTGCATCGATGACACTGTCCAACCATCTCATCCTTTGCCGTCCCCGTCTTCTTTGACCTTCAATCTTTCCCAGCATCAGGGTCTTCTCCAGTGAGTGCTCCCTTCTCATTTGGTGGCCAAAGTATTTGAGCTTCAGTTTCATTATCTGGCCTTCCAGGGAACAGTTAGGGTTGATTTCTTTTAGGATTGACTGTATGACTGGTATAATATAAATGCATAGTTTAAAGTAATGAAATTATTGGTGGTATTAATCTTTTTTAGTTTAATAGAAACTATGGTAAAAAAAGATAAGAGTATACAGAAACTTAAGCAAACCTATAGAAAGTGATTTAAGAAAATATTTAAATATGGTAATAGAGTAATAAGAAAATATACTGATCTCTTTGTATGTCTTATATATGTAAGTGGTTGTTTGTTTATATGTTGTATGTATGTATGTATGTATGTGTATAATATGAAAAATAATAAAAGTGTACCTATGGGTACTTAAAAAAAAAGGCTTAGTTGAATAACTCATTTTTGTACATTTTTTAAAGTAACATGGATCTTTCCCATGTCTTTAAAGATAACAACCCCACAGCTTGAACTGAATTCAGAATTGAATAGGCAACATGTGAAGCACTTTTAAAAACATGTGCCATATGTACATTGTGGCTAGCTCCAGAAAGTGGGCACGCTGCCACATTTTGTAGCTGCCACATTTCTGCATTGTCTCCAAGGGTTGTCCCATGTAGACTGTGTTACAGCAGCCAATCGTTGAGGTCATGGATCAAGATGGCCAGGTTGGCTGAGTTGAGATGGGGATCAATTTCCTAGTTAGATAAAGACATTACAAATGTATTTATTCCTGGCATCATGTACTGGGAAGGGGGCTCTATGGAAATTTGTTGTGTCATTACATAGGCATTGTGTTTGAAGGTTCACTATGAGCATTGCATTCTCATCCTTATGACTCAGATGCACAGGAGACATGGGGCTGGCTACTGAGTGACCAGTGAGAAACAAAAAAGAGGAAGACCCTCCTTCAGATTCTGCAATTCACACAAGGTGAATGGACATACTTTCCATGTTATTATGTTAAAAGCATATGCATCCCACATAAGCATCCAGTGCAGCTTGATCCAAGTTAAAGAATCCACTACAGTGAAGAGAGAGAGAGAGAGAGAGAGAGAGAGAGAGATCCAACCACTGATAAGCAGCAGCAAATGAAAGCCCTAAACTGGTGACGGTCGGTCAACTATTTCCAAATGGCTGGGGAGACTGTACAGATGAATGTGAGACTGAAACCACACATTTATCCCTGGTTTGTAAAGCGAACATAGCTCTTTCTTACAAACAGGTGCACATGCAGAATGCACTAGTGTTCGCTGTAACATTTGAACAGGGCTACTGTATGAGCCTAAGGAAGAAACTGCAATGGGGGGGGGGGAGAAATCTACATCCCCTCCTCTGCCAACAGAATTCCTATTCTACCAGCCTTTCTCTGGCATGGTATCCTTAGATCCAATCCAGAATTCATAATGGGGATCTTCAAAAGCTGAATACGGTGGAAAACATGGCTAGTGGCTGGATCTGTGAGCACCAAAGTTCGATATCCAGGCTAGCTGATCTCATCAGATCTCAGAAGCTAAGCAGGGTCATCCCTGGTCAGTATTTGGATGGGAGACCACCAAGGAATACCAGGGTCACTACGCAGAGACAGTAGTGTCTGAATATCTCTTGCCTTGAGAACCCTATGGAGTTACCATAAATCCGCTGTGACTTGAGGGAAACAACAACAAAGACGTTGAGGCCTATCCTAAGACATTTTGTGTCGAGTGTTTCCAAAGCTGTTTCTAAAATTACTTTAGTAGTTCTCTCCTGTGATCTCCTAGTATTCTTTCCCCCCTCTTTTTGGTGTCTTCAATAGAAGTACTGATAGCACCATCTACAGATACAAACAGTAAATTTGTACTTCTAAGAGAAAGGATTGTAAAGCGCATTCAGCCTACAGATTGGCTTTATCATTTAGAATTAGCTTGCAAATCATATTTTTTTAAATGATAGGCTATAAGAAAAATCACACATTCCTAATTGAAAGTAAATACTTGTTTAATGTCGGTTCCCGGAATAGCTTTACCAAATATATGTTGATTGAACACTTTCTATTATTTGCATTACCAACACATTATTAAGCCAATGAGGGCATTAAGCGGCACTCAATGATATCATTAAAATTGCTTTCCTTAAATAGGTCTCAAATAATGTACAGCCAAACACAGGAATTAAGTATTAGAGAGATAAGAGTATGATCCATAAGGAGACATTGATTTCCGAGTCTGGTAGACTGAGCTCAGACAGCTGAGTCTCTGAATGGCAGAGGAGGAGGAGGAGGTTTTATACCCCGCTTTTCTGTACCCCAAGGAGTCTCAAAATGGCTTAAAATTGCCTTCCTTTCCTCTACCCACAACAGTCATCCTGTGAGGTAGGTGGGGCTGAGAGAGTTCTGAGAGAACTGTGACTGGCCCAAGGTCACCCAGAAGGCTTTCTTGTGAAGAAGAAGAAGAGTTGGCTTTTATACCCCGCTTTTCTGTACCCCAAGGAGTCTCAAAATGGCTTAAAATTGCCTTCCTTTCCTCTACCCACAACAGTCATCCTGTGAGGTAGGTGGGGCTGAGAGAGTTCTGAGAGAACTGTGACTGGCCCAAGGTCACCCAGAAGGCTTTCTTGTGAAGAAGAAGAAGAGTTGGCTTTTATACCCCGCTTTTCTGTACCCCAAGGAGTCTCAAAATGGCTTAAAATTGCCTTCCTTTCCTCTACCCACAACAGTCATCCTGTGAGGTAGGTGGGGCTGAGAGAGTTCTAAGTGAACTGTGACTGGTCCTGTAGGATTCATGTGGAGGAATGGGGAATCAAGCCCAGTTTTCCAGATTAGAGTCCACTGCTTTTAACCACTACACCAGTTTGTCAGGGTGGATTGAAGAAAAGATTGGATCGATACCACGCCGCTCACTCAGAATCTCAGAGCGGCTTACAATCTCCTTTCCTTTCCCCTCCCCAAAACAGACATTCATGGTTACTACACAGCAATAATCCGAATGGTCAGCCAGGGGGTGAGTGTGTGGAGTGGTGGGTTGAGCGTAGATGTTAAGACAAATTTCTCCAGCATACAAAAAGAGGATCAAACTAGAGGTGTGGCCAGAATGTGCTAAACCTGTATTCTGACCACAGCCTACACACCCAGACTAGCTCAGTCTTGTATGATCTTGGAAGCTAAGCAGGGCTGACCATGGTCAATACTTGGATGGGGGACCACCAAGGAAGACTAGGGCTGTCATGCAGAGGAAGGCGATGGCAAACCACCTCTGCTTCTCTCTTGCAGGACAGACGTGGTCAGTACTTGGATGACCGGGGGGGAGGGGCTTTACACCAGGGCTAGCCTGAGTCTGTCAGAGCTTGAAAACTAGGGAGGGCTGGCCATGGTCTGTACTTGGACTGGAGACCACCAAGGAAGTCCTGAATTGCTATGCAGAGGAAGACAATGGCAAACTACCTCTGCTTATCTCTTACCTTGAAAACCACATAAGGTAAAGTCCAGTGCAACCTGATCTCTCTCACACACACATAAGCACAATCTTTCTCACGCATATTTATAGAAATACCATCGAAGAAGAAGAAGAGGAGGAGGAGGGGGGGGAGGAGATTGGATTTATACCCCACCCTTCACTCAGCGTCTCAGAGTATTTTACAATCGCCTTTCCCTTCCCCTCCCCACAACAGACACCCTGTGAGGTAGGTGGGGCTGAGAGAGCTCTTTCGAGAACTGACCTTGAAAGAACAGCTCTGAAAGAACTTATGACTGACCCAAGGTCACACCAGCTGCTGCAAGTGGAGGATTGGGGAACCAAACACGGTTCTCCCAGATTAGAATCTGCACTCCTAACCACTACACCAAACTGGCTCTCAATTGGATCAACTGTCCTAGCAGCACAATTGATCCAAAGTGAACTTAGAAATACGCCGTCAAAAAATAACACCATTCTGCGGCCTTCAGACAGAAAACAACCCCAAGTAGCCCACAGAATGTTGAAATGGATGTCGTAGTTAAGAAAAGGAGCATAGAATTGAGAAATCTCAATGGATTAGGGAAGTTGTAAATTAAATGAGGAAGACAAATGTGGACACTCATGACCTTGTCTAGAAATAAATACCGAGAAAACAGTCATCAGAGTCTGACCCACAAATGAAGGTGGTCAGCAAGACTTACAATTTTTTCTATATATATATATTGCAGAAAAAAAAAGGATGGATGAAGTTGTTAATCCATAGCACAAAATTATCAACATTACAGTAATCATTTTGGAACAGGACAAAGACACCATCAGTAAAACACAAATATGATTTCGTATTTTCTTAGACAGGATTGACAGCCTGATCAAATATATATGTCCCTTTCAAAGGAATCCATGAAAAGGTTGGGAATGGAAGGTGCAGCAGCACTTCCCGTTGCTACTCCACTAACCTGAGTAAAAAATTGACTTTCCCATAAGAAGTAATTCTTTTCAAAAATGACATCTGTTTATATTCTAAGGCTTTGTATTTTTTATACGCTACAGAATAGTTCCTGAGG
The DNA here is from genome assembly GCF_001447785.1 of Gekko japonicus. Classification (NCBI taxonomy): domain Eukaryota; kingdom Metazoa; phylum Chordata; class Lepidosauria; order Squamata; family Gekkonidae; genus Gekko; species Gekko japonicus. The sequence goes on from NW_015165297.1 coordinate 17,072, forward strand.
ATAATCCAGTTTTTGAAATGTTGTTGAAAAATCTGGAGACGACAATGATTATTCTTAAACAAGGATTTTCTTATGATTTGATGGAATGTTTTCATTGTTGTTATGTAGTGTTTATTGGTAGCAATATAGAGGGGGGGAAACATTTTGTAAGTCTTGCTGACTCCCTTGATTTGTAAATTAAATGAATCCAGCTTCCAACCAAATTAGTGAAAAACACAATTCATTAACAGTAGACAACAATATAGCTGCAAAAATATATCATAGTAGTGGTTATTCTGAAGAACTAAACATATGGCACAGTTCACTCTATGGCCAGCGGATATAAAGTCCTTCTCTCTTGCCTGTATGCACTGACTCTGCTCTTGCCTGTATGCACTGACTCTGTTTGGCTTCAGTAAGAGTTATTTTGCTCAGAGGAGCAGCATCTCAGATCCATTTAGTTCATCAGCTGCTATGCATAGCCTGAATCTTTGCTCTGCATTCATCTGCAGAGAGAGACAGAGGGAGAGCAAAAGGCCCTCTCTGCACCCATATTTTGCCTCAGTTTCTGAGTGCATCCTATTCTTCCACTCTGCATTCCCTCCCACTGTCACTTTCACTTTGTCTTGAACAGGGGTCATTTCCTGCAGGAGTGTACAGGAGCGGAGCTCCGGCAGTAAAGAGCCCAGGGGGTGGGCACATGCAACAAGCCCCACCCCCTGCTCCCAGCAGCCCTCAATCAGAGCAAAAAGCAGCCAGGTAAGCTGCACAGCCTCCCCCTGGTCCACCAATCCAAAACAGTCCCGTGGCACCTTTAAGACTAAGTTTTATTCAGGTACAAGCTCTCCCTCCTCTGTGAGGACAGATCTACATGCCCCCCCCCACAATAGCTAGCCATCCAAAACAGTCCAGTGCAGCCTGAGTGGTGGGTGTTGCCTTCTGACACACTTCCGGTGATGTCAGGGGGTGTGGCATATGCAAATTAGTTATGCTAATTAGTTATGCTAATTAGTTATGCTAATTAGTTATGCTAATTAGTTATGCTAATTAGTTATGCTAATAAGCTCCTGCACCTCTTTTTCTACAAAATGACCCCTGGCCTTTGGGCTTTCTCTTGTTTCCGCATTTGTTTTATGGGAATCTGCATTCAGACTGCTTCCAGCACACTGTTGCCCCACAGCTACCAAAACTCCTTTTGTGGCAATTCTTTGTTTTCATCCACTTTTGAATTGCTAATCCTTTCTAAAGTAGAATTGTTTCTGTGGGTATTTAAGTGCTGCCCACTGCCCTTCCCCTCATTTCCACCTCTCTCTCTTTAGGTTGATGCTCCTTCCTTGTTCTGTTTTCTTTCCCTCCTTCTCCATGTTGGAAAAATAGGCAAAAATACTTAGATAATTGGAGATTTGCAATGCATCTTTGCTTCAATGAAGAGGAGGCATTTCTTTCTGTCTAAAAAGCTTTATTTCTAAGGGTAGGGTACACAGGAAACCTACAAAATAACAAAGACTAAGGCTACATCTTTAGAGCTACAACAGACCGACCACATGGTCTCACAACAACAAAAACAACAACAATGAAGATTCTCCTTTTTCTTGACCCCCTAGAAGGAAATCACCTGATTACATTAACCAATGATGTTAGTAAACAGACTTCAGTTTTGCTGGCTTTGTTTGCATTGGCTCTGAGCCAGGTTTCCTTCTGGGACAGGCTAAACAATAGCACACAAGATATACAGATTAACCCTATAATGACTGGAATTTAGACCTTGCAACTCACATATTTCCAACACTCTGAAGACAAAAGAGGATGTGTCCTCCCGCTCAGGCAAACTTTTAAAAAGCCAGAGCGAGCATAGGAAGGAATCAGTATATATAAAGGACTAATGGATTCCCTGCTCCCAAATGTGTCAGTCTTGCATGTGTGGGTCAGGATTTCCCCCTCCCGTCCCTTTCTTTCTGTAGAATCACGGAGGGAGGGAGGGGTTGGCAGCCAGTGAGCTCCAAAAATGTGGGTTTTGCTTGTAGATGCAGAATGCATACAGAATACACAAATAAATAAGCGGGGGGGGGCTAGTGCAGAGGGAAAGTGCGTGGCCGTGAAGTCAACCCTTAAGGCTTAACTCCTCCGATTCTCCGGAGCAAGCTGTCAGTGCGGAAAGGGCCAGAGAAAGAGAGATAGATAGAACTGTTCCTCTTCTCTGTCTATTCTGCAGATGTCAAACCAAACACAGGACTACCTGCAGGCCCTTCTGACAAATCCCCAGATTGTTAGGTGCTCCTGTCTATAATCTGTAAGATGCCGCAAGACTTGTTTTGATTTTGGCTGCTATAGATAAATAGAACTTCTTCGATAGACTCTGAAACGCAATGAAGTCTGAAGTTACTGAAGAAAGTTAGTCCTCCAATATTCTCCAAGACAGAAAATATAATTAGTTCCTTCTGGAAATCTAGAGTGGAATGTTGGAGGTAGTGGCATATCCTTTGGGGTAGAGGCTCCCAATCTAATCCTCTCTAAATTCAGACTTCTCTGAATTGGACAAGCAGGGATCCAGGCAGGTGGTGAGGTCCATTTCTTATAAGATTTTATTAAGAGAACTGGGAGAGACTAATTGACGTTCTATACTGTTTTTGATTTGTATCTCAGCAGAAATCTATTGCTCTCTGTTGTATATCTGGAGGCATTCCCTCTTTTTAAGCATATATCTCATGGGTGTATCTTTCTGCTTAAGCAACGGAACCGCCTCCAAGGATGGCATTATAGGGAGCTGCCTGGTCCCATAATCCCATGTGCCATTAGTGACTGCTCGAAGTTTTGGCCATTGTAAAATAGCATTAACTAAAATTTTCAGGCCTGAAACCACAGACCTCTATTTGTTTCCATGAAAAAAATAGGTTGATGGATTGATTTCTGACAATTATCTTCTTTAATAGCACATATTAAGATTATGCCATGAAAACAGATTTTGATATTTGTCATTTATTTGCCACAAATTTGTCATTTATTTTCAAAAAATGCCTTTCTGCCTCTCCAGGCAGTTTTGAATGCAAAACCCTCTCAGGAATATTAATCTGTTCCTGTTAATCTCTAAAGAAGGCCTGCCATGTTACCCTGAAGAATCCTCAGTCTGGCCTATTACAGCTTCAGCTATGAACAAAAGATTTTGCTCAATAGAAGCAGTAACCTATGTGACCTTCCTGCTTTGGAGACATGGTGAAAGAAGTTGAATACCAGACACTGAGGTATTTGGGGGGGGGGGGGAGGGAGGGGTATTTTTTTGGGGGGGAAGGAGAGGTGAATGTGAGATGTCTCTTGTACATGGTTAATATTCTAGTCATAATTGAATTTGGGAGAAAGGTATTGGCCAGCCCCCTCAAAAATGGTGGATGGATGTTACTTGGAGCAAAATAAATATAAAAGATCTCACACTACTGGGTTGTTGTTGTTTTTGCTTAAGGCCTTCTTTGCGGGGAGGGCGGGGTATAAATCTGACAATAAATAAATAAATAAATAAAATAAAATGTGAATGATTAAGTGGAGCATGTGAAGACTAATGTTGTCCCTGGGGTAAATGATTGGGTAACATGGGGTGAACATCAGTGTGACAACATAGAGCCCGACACAGTTAGGTGGGCTTCTCTTAGGGCTGCCAGGCTGAGCCTGGCAACTGGCGTGGGGGGCAGGCAGGGAAATGGTGTGGGAAAACAGCATCACCAGCATGATAAAATCACTTCGTGGGAATACCTGGAAGCAACAGGAGTAGCTCTATGAATCACTAGAAAACTCTATGGTCCTGGCAATTGATAGAGCTCCTTGCTGTCACTTCCAGGTATTCGCACGAAGCGACATCATCGTGCTAGTGATGCTATTCTCCCACACCATTCCCCCCCCCGATGCCAGTTGCCAGTCTTGACCATTCCTAGAGTGCCACCATTGTTTCCGGGTAATCCCTAGAAGTGATGACCTTGTGTGGGTTTTATTATTTTAATAGTCGGTTTGTTTTAATATTTTCCTCTCACCACAACTCCATGCAGTGACAGGCAAACGTTTTGGGGCAGGGGAGTCTTGATTCCTGCACCTTTTCTTTTCTTCCTTTTCTTCCTGTGTTTCCTCTGTTATCATTGTCTTCTTTTTATTTGATTTCCCCATTCTCCGGTTTCCTCATATCCTTCTTGTTCATTCCCTCCTTCCTTTTGCTCACCTCAGGTCTTGTTGACTCCTCTCCTGAAAGAGAGTCAAAAACCAGGTTACTGGACTGGAACAGACAAAGAGATAGCTGTGAATTGCCTGTAATTTACAGAGTTTAGCTGAGCTCACTTTCAACTAGAGGGGCTGGAGGAAATTTAGAGAAAGACCCTGGTCTTCTCCACAATACGGTCTTTGCCATTCTGCTGCTAATTTCTATTGCCAGCTCCTTTCTCAGAAATGCAATATAGGGGTCATCCTTCCTCTATTTCTGCATGTGCCTTTGATTCGATTTGCTCTGTTTACTGCTTTCTGTTATCTCTCAGCTCTCATAGGTTTCTTACATTTGTTTTAAGTATTTAGCACTTACACATTTCATCCCTCTATTATCTATATTGTGCCTTAATAGACCATTTGATTTGATTTAATTTAATTTGATAATTTGATTCAGTTAAGCTAATAAGCCTGTGTTCTCTTACTGGTTCACAGTGTGACCCGCTGGGGTAATGAAGGACTCTGAAAAACTCTGATTTAGGCGTAATTTAGATAATGGTTACATAACAGTCTGACAGAATGGAAACTGCTGGAAACAGTGCCATGAGGGAACGGAGGCAAATGACCATTGACCTGAACCAGACCAACAAAGAGGCCCACTGTCTGTCTCCTTCTGATGCAGGCCAATGGAATGGATGCTTACAAGGATTCTGGGAATGGAGGAGCTGAATGGCAATTGGTCCTAGCCAAGTCAGTGGAGGGGACCTCCTTCTCTCACTCTTCCCTTTGAAAACCGGGCCTCCAAATAATATGCCGATTTATTTGGTCACAGTTACCAAACCACTGGCTGGGGTCTTCAGTTATATCAGGATTTTTGTTCTTGATATGTAACTGTGTAAAATAACACAGGCCAGCCAGTGAAGTGTTGTGTGTTGTATGGTGGTTAGAGTATCAGACTAGAATCAAATCCCCACTCCGCTATGGAGCTTGCTGGGTGACCTTAGGCCAGCCACATGCTCTCACCCTAAGCTCACAGGGTAGTTGTTGTGAGGATAAAATGGAGGAGAAGAGAATGACGGAAGCCACCTTGGGTCCCCACTGGGGAGAAGGAACTAAATAAATACCTAAGCAACAATTTGTCTGATGTTCCTTCAGTGATCCCTTTTTCTTAACTTGTGTTTTAAATTTCTGTCCTCTGTTTAATATATGTATTTTAGCTCTGCTTTTATTTTTTTATGGTTGTTTTTGATCGATTGGCAATAATTACAATATTTTTGCCGACAAAGAACGTTTTACAGGCGACATGCTTATTTTAAACAATCATCAATACTTCTAAATGATTAATTAAACACTTTGAAATGATTAATTAAAGGGTTCCATATTGATTCAGGTTCGTTTAGGTTTTCACCTGTTTTGTAAAGCTGTTAATTTAATCATTACTTATATTCCTTTATTCTTTTTTCCTATTTATAAATAAACCTTTGGAATAGTATCTTGCTTCCAGAATCTTGCAAACACTATACTGCAGCTCTCATCAAATGTAAAATAAAGGTTTGAAGCTTTCTTGGAACCACTGAAACTTAATCTAAAAGCAATGTTAATTGGTTTTCTGGTGTATTTGAATTGTCCTTCCAGTGTTTTTAATTGTTTTATGATATATCTCATTATGCTGTTTTAATTGTTAGCCACCTAATGACCCCAACTATACAGAAAGATGGAATAGAAATGTTGCAGCAAATTAATAAATAGAATAAAAATATTACTATTGTAGGATGTGTACCCTAAACACAGGCACAGAGTTGTCTTGCTTTCAGTTAAATTTCTTTGCTTTAAAAAATCTTTATTAGGCTTTGTTATATCTAGAAGAAGAAGAGTTGGTTTTTATATCCTGTTTGTCTCTACTGTAAGGAGTCTGAAAGCAGCTTACAATTGCCTTCCCTTCTGCTCCCTACAAGAGGCACCTTGTGAGGTAAGTGCGGCTGAGGGAGTTCTGAGAGAACTGTGACTATCCCAAGGTCACCTGGCAGGCTTTAGGTAGAGGACTGGGGGAATCAAACCCAATTCTCCAGATTAGAGTCTGCCACTCTTAACACTACACCATGTGATTCTATTAGTAAAGCTAATATTTACTAATATTAGCTTTACTAATTGGGTTTTGATCTTCAATGTATTTTTCATGTCTCCCTTGGTTTCAATTAGAAGTATATTTCCCCTGGAACTCTTCTCAGATCCAACGGGAATGAAATTCTCAGAGAATGTACCTCTGCCCTCAAAATTCTACTTGCCAAATTCCAAACGGATAGCATAAAATGCTCCAATTTTATTTGTACAGCAGGCTGAGAGAGATGCATGACAAGGTAGCCCAAACAAAGCATGTGTCATCACAAGAGGACACACAAATCTTACATATGCCCCAGTCACACGGGCCGGATAACGTGGGTGTGTGTGTGTGTGGTTGTTTGTGCTGTCACAGTTTGATCCGCGATTATGCGATCAGACATGACAGCAGTGCAGCGGGGTTTCGTTGGTCGGCAGCCATGGCAAAGACTATGGCTGGAGGGGATAGCTGCGCACCAGCACAATCACACCACCCGATTCTGTCAGCAGCCTGTGGAATTTTATTGTTACGGCACCCAGCCAGCAAATCAGCAGCCTGTGGCAAACGGGTTGCTACTACTTCTTGGCAGGTATTTTTTAACTGCGGGTTTTCGGTGGGAAGCCACGGGTGCACTATACTTGCCAGATGTGGCGGTGTGATCATGCACGGATAATCCGCCCGGCATCTGTGGCTCTCCCACAGCAAATTCGCCTTGTGTACGGGGCCATAAATAAATAGCATCTTATTGAGTTGTGACTCAATATAGACATATAGTTGTGTGATACAATCCAAGGGATTTTTTTAAAAATAGACTCTATTGGAACATTGACCTTTCTCTGTATAGTACATGGATATGGTTGTTGTTGTAGTTCAGTCGCACAGTCAAGTCATACTCTTCATGACCCCATGGACCACATCATGCCAGACTCTCCTGTCTTCTGTCGTGCTCTGGAGTTTGCTTAATTTCATGTTCGTTGCCTCGATAACACTGTCCAACTATCTCATCCTTTGCCATCCCCTTCTCCGTTTCAACGCTGAAGAGCCAGCGCTGTCTGAAGATGTTTCCGTGGTCATGTGGCCGGCATGACTAAACACCAAGGTGCACGGAATGCTATTACCTTCCCACCGAAGTGGTCCCTATTTATCTACTTGCAATTTCTTGCTTTCGAACTGCTAGGTTGGCAGGAACTGGAACTAGAGCTCACTCTGTCATGTGGCACACTCGGGTCTCGAACTGCTGAACTACCGACCTTCCACAGCCTGCAGTTCAGCATCTTAACCACTTGAGCCACCGCAGCTCCTCTCTCATATGGTACATATACATTATTGAGGGAACCTGGCAGTGGGTTTTTGTTTTTTTTACTTATGGTCACCCTGTAGAAATGGCAAGGCAAGTGACACGTAGAGGTGGTTCACCGTTGCCTGCCTCTGCATCCTTGGTGGCCTCCTATCCAAACCCTGAGCAGGGCCAACACTGTGTAGCTTCCAAGATCTGATGAGATTGGGGTAGGCTGGGCTATCCAGGTCAGGGCACCCGGCAGTATATGGCATGTCTGAACTGTACTGCACACTCCTAGAAAGCAGGGGCTGAAAAGTCTTTGCCACCCATCCAAAGAGAAATGAAATCAACAACATATTCGTAGGGGAAAGATGATACGCAAATGAACAAACATGAGCATGCCAACAGAGACACAGAAACCCCACCACCACCACACACACACACACATTTGCTAAGCAAGGTCTTGGAAGCCAGGCAAGGTTGGGAGAACCGAGATCAGGGGTGGTTTAGCTCATGGGCAAACAGGGCTGTTGCTGTTGGCCTAGTGATGCCAACCACCATGTGGTGGCTGGAGATCTCCTGAAAGTACAATTGGTCTCCGGATAAAAGATATCTGTTTCCCTGGGGAATATGCCCGCTTTGGAAGGTGGACTCTATTGCATTGTTCCTTGCTGAGGTCCCTCCCCTCCACAAATTCCATCCTCCCCAGGTTCCACCCCCCAAATCCCAAGGTATTTCCCAGGCCAGAGCAGGCAACCATGTGTGAGCACCATGCTGGGTGTGGGACTTCTGTCCAGGGGACCAGAATCACTAAGACAGCCTCTGGAGGAGACACAGGCAATGCTGAGGAGAAGAAAGCTGGAATAGGATTACTACTTATTTTTTTTTCAGAACAGAAAAACAAGTTTTTTATACAGGTCCTAACATCACATGAACTTCTCTAGCCTATTACATCCAAACATTTTGCTCGACTGTTAATCGATAGTGTTTTACATTTAGTCCACAATTCACTTACACCGCATAGACCGAATTTTCACCCGAAATGTTGTAAATACGAACCTCTATTGAATTTAGGGCTGGCAGTTTATTTTATGTTCATTTTATTATTCAAATTTATATTCTACCCCTCCCTACAAGCGGGCTCAGGGCAGATCACAGCACAATATCGAAACATATCAAACATTGCAAATATATAACTATAAATGTAAACAATTAAGACAATTTTAAAAAAGCATAAATTAAAACTGAGTGCACTATTCGTCCTCATACAGGGGTTTCCGGCTGGCGCCAGTGGTCTCTCGAGCTTCTTAACCTGGGCCACCTGAGATGGTAGCTTCAGCTTCAGCAAGGGAGGCCGAGATTTTATTGGATGTGCACAGCCTTAGCAAAAGGCCTGGCGGAACAGCTCCGTTTTGCCGGCCATGTGGAAAGGTAACAAGTTCCGGGGTGGGAAATGCTTGGAGATTTGGGGGATGGTACCTGAGGAGGGTGGGGTTTGGGGAGGAGAGGGACCTCAGCAGACTACAATATCATACACTCCTCCCTCCAAAGCAGCCATTTTCTCCAGGGGACCTGATCTTGGTCCTCGGGAGATTAATTGTAGTCATGGGAGATCTTCAGGTGCTACCTGGAGGTTGGTGACCCTAACTGAACTCTAATTCCTGCTACCCCACCCCCATTCTTTTATTTTTAAATACATATTTTTTAAATATTTTATTTTAAATGGAAATATTTTAAATGGTTATATGTCATCACTAACACCTTTGTCTAGCAAAGAATCTCAACTTTCAGGTTATAGACAGCTTAGCGGGAGACCGCACTACTGTGATAGCTGGCTGCCAAATTTGGGTGGTTGTTCCCATCTTGGATGACTAATATAGGCACAGCACCGTGTTATAGGATGGAGTTTACTGTGGTTTTGAATGTTGTATTTTATTATATGTTTTATTGTATTTTATATCTCGGCTTTGCCGCATGTGAGCCGCCCTGAGCCTCTGGGAGGGCGGGATACAAATCAAATCAATAAATAAATAAATTCTCCTGTCTGCAAAACTCAGAAGCCCTCTCCCTACATGGAAAGACAAGTTTTCGTTCTGTCCTTACAAGGGGCTTCCTTGACTCCTGTGGTATAAAACTGGCATCAGTTCACGATAACTGCCCTGTTAGGATTTGCAAATGAAAGGTCAATTTGAACATCCCCTTCTCATGGTTATTAAAAATACACCACAGTCTAAAGCACTTGGATAATTCTTTATCACAAACTCTCGGGATATTTGCTTAACAAGTGCTCTTATTCGATACTCGGCCACATGCCCTAGAAGACAGAAACAAAAAGAAAACCTGTCAGAAGTGTTGAAAAATGAGAGCTAAAGTACAACAGAAGTTCAGATTCAGCTTATTGACTTTTTTTCTGAATTACTCAGTGCAAAGCAAACATGACATGTTTGGTAATATTGACAGGCAGCCATTGTGGATCAGTGAAACAAAGAATTTGCACTCGAACGAACGCTGCCTTTCACAGTGTTTGATCAAACACAACGCACAAGTTGAACACCCACTCTCCCTCAAACCAGAAGTGTCCAAATATTTAACCACTGAGATGACAGTTCACCTGTCATTGATGGCATTCATTTCTCCCCTGGATGCACAGAGTCTCATCTGTGGGGGGCTCCAGAATTGATTTCTGCGCTTGGCATTCCAAGTGGCAAGATGTAATCAGAGAAAAGGGGGAGGGGAAAATGCAGTTTCAAGGAAACAAAAGGCTTCTGCAAAATAGTCAGGAGCTAAGGTGCAAAATTATACAGACTAGGATGATGAACATTTCACAGAATATCCTATTAAATATGAATGGTTAAGCGAAATATTTTAAATGGTTATATGTCATCACTAACACCTTTGTCCAGAAAAGAATCTCAACTTTCAGGTGCATATATTCCTCAATAGATTAGGAATTGAGGAGCTGCGGTGGCTCAAATGGTTAAGATGCTGAACTGCAGGCTGTGGAAGGTCAGTAGTTCACCAGTTCGATACCCAGGGGTGTCGCATGACGGAGTGCGCTCCCGTCTCTAGTTCCAGCTCCTGCCAACCTAGCAGTTCGAAAGCAAGAAATTGCAAGTAGATAAATAGGGACCACTTCGGTGGGAAGGTAACAGCGTTCTGTGCACCTTGGTGTTTAGCCATGCCAGCCACATGACCATGGAAACATCTTTGGACAGTGCTGGCTCTTCGGCTTTGAAACGGAGATGAGCACCGCAACCCTAGAGTCGGACTCGACTGGCTTTCGAGCAAGGGAACCCTTTACCTTTACCTAGATTAGGAATTAGGAATATATGTGTAATGGCTGGGATCCAGCGGTGCACAAGCGGACATATTTTTATCCGCTGTCCTTTTTATAAAGAAATTAGAAATAAGACAATCCTTCCTTTTTTGGATGGACTAGCAGTGCTTATGGATGAGGCATGTCTGGAGATACTATTGCTAGATGAAATTCCAGCTATTGCTAAGGGAACAGCTAAGTTTTGTGCCCAAGTGATCACAGTGCACAGCAAACAATAAACTTCTGCTCAGTAGCACTTCTCCGTTTCTGATTTTAAATTTTTATAATGATATATGATTCTTTAAATTTGTGAGATACAATGATTGATACATTTTATCTGTGGAATATGATGACTTGTATATCCTTAGGCTGTTTTTTGTTCTTTTTTTTCTTTTTCTTTATTTTATCTTTTTATATTGTACTATGTTTGCATATGGTCGTTGACCATAATAAATAAACAGACTTGGTGAAGTTCCATGAGTGCAAGATCTTCTGTAAAAGCGATTGCTTTCCTCCATATTTATTATTGTACCCAGAAATCAGTTGTGTACACCTGTAGTTCTACTTCTCTAAGATCTTGTGCAAAAGCGGAAAGGGCCCGGGTAGGCGAGGCCCGCCATTTGCGGGACCGGGCGGGGAAGGAGGAGGCCGGCCAGTCGCCAGCTCAGGGAGGGTGGGGCCAGATGTGGGGGTGGGGCCTGGTCAATAGGCATGTGGCGAGAAGGTAGGTGCCTCCCCTCCCTCCCCGGGCCGATCGCTGGGCAGCAGGGTGTCCGGAGGGAGAGGCCTGGGGTGTACATGACCCGGGCCACTCGCCGCCTCACCCCATTCCAACTGCAATGGGAGCTGCTTGCCCACCCATCCCTCCCTGTTTCTTGGGCCTGTGTAAGGGGGAAGGACACAGCAGAAGGGGTTACTGGTAAAATGGGTTGCGGGTCAGCTTTGGTTGTGTGTTGTTAGTTTTGATATTCCGTTCCAGGGCACACATTTCGTCACAACTCTTGGTGGTGACAGTATGGAGCTAGATCCATTTGGCGGAAATCGGCCTGCGTGCCATTTTCCGGAGGTGGGGACCCTTGTAAGGGTCTTGGCATGAGGGCTGAAAGGAACAGGCAAGTGCAGAAACTAACAGCGATGGCTCTCACTGCAGGGGAGTTCACACAGGGGCAGGCGTCCAGGTGAACCCCAGCAACCTGCCATCCTGCAGGCTCTACCCATGCCAGCTGGCTGGGTAACGGATACTTCGGCTGGCAGATGGGTCAGCTGACGGGTCGGATCCGGTGGACCCATGCTGTGCCAATGCCTATAACAGCTGTAATCAATAAAGTTGTGGCCAATTTTATCCACCTAATTTCCAAAGTAACCATGTGTGAATGGTCATTTTGAACTGTGCAGTGTAAGGCTGGCCAAGCTGCTCCATCCCGAATACGACCTGGAACCGCAAGCTAGTGCTTTCCTCCCTATATATTAAAGTGACAAAAAAAAATTAGCTGCAGGAATTGGGTATATTTCTACTTCTAAAAGATCTTCCGCAAAAAAACCTAGCACTTCCCCACCTATATATTATAATGTTCAGAAATTATCTGCATGGGCTTAGTGTAATTCTGCTTCTTCGAGATCTTCCACAAAAGGTAGCGCATTTTCCCCACATATTCCAGAACCCACAAATTAATTGCACAAACTTAGTGTCGTTCCTCTTCTGCTTTGGCAGGGAGGGAGGGGTAAAAATCGAATAAATAAATAAATAAATATATTGCACAAAAGCTAGTACTTTCCTCCCAATAGTGCTCAGAAATTAGTTGCAACGACTCCTGTGTACTTCCACTTCCAAAAGGTCTTGTACAAAAGCTAATGCTTTCTCTCTAGATATTATACTGCCAGGAAACTGGTTGTGCAGCATCCTGTGCAAGCGGAAACATCAGTTGAGGCACAGTAAGTGTGACTTGGTGCAAGTGGCTACAGAGGTCTTCTTGTTCTTGCATTTCTGCTTCTGCAAGAGCTTCTGCGCGAGTAGACGTTTTCTGCTGGATCTGCCTTGAATCCCGTTGAGAAAGGTGAACGATAAATGAAAGCAATGGCAACCCAATAAATCTAAACAGGGAACACCATCCATCTTCCAGGCTCAAGAGGCTTCGGGAAATCTCTAGTTGCAGAGATGCTTCAGAACTTCCTCTGTCTTCAAAATCCTTTTCTTTAAAAAGAAAATAAAGACACTGCCTCACACACTTCCTAACACTCTACAAAGTCATAGAATAAGAACATAAGAACATAAGAGATGCCAATGTTGGATCAGGCCAAAGGCCCATCCAGTCCAACACTCTGTATCCCACAGTGGCCAGAAATACCAGTGCCATCAGGAGGTCCACCAGTGGGGCCAGGACATTAGAAGCCCTCCCACTGTTGACCCCCCCCAAGCACCAAGATGACAGAGCATCACTTGCCCCAGAGTCCCTATCTATACCTTGTGGCTAATAGCCACTGATGGACCTCTGCTCCATATGCTTATCTAATTCCCTCTTGAAGAGTGACATTAGCTACCTTCCAGTCCTCAGGAATGGAGGCTGATTTTAAGGAGAGATTACATATTTTTGTCAGGAGATCCACAAGTTCACAATTGAGTTCTTTCAGAACTCTTGGATGTATGCCATCTGGGCCTGGTGATTTATCAGTTTTTAAGTTGTTTATCAGTTTTAGGACCTCCTCTCTCGTCACCTCAATCTGACTCAGGTCTTTCAACACCCCTCCCGAACTCAGCGGCTCTGGAGTGGGCAAGCACCTCTCATCTTCCACAGTGAAGACGGAGGCAAAAAATGCATTTAGCTTCTCAGCCATTTCCCTATCATCCTTCAGTACTCCTTTTACCCCTTGGTCATCCAAGGGGCCATTGATTAAGAACGGTTTTCTGTACTATATGTGTATCCCATTTAGACACAGAGGTTTCTCAGAGTTAGGGTTGCCAGGTCCCAGTTGGGAAATACTCGGAGATGTTGGGTTTGGGATAACGGAGATATTTGGGGTGGAGCCTGAAGAGGGTGGGGTTTGGGGAGGGAGGGACTTCAGTGGGCTATCATGCCATGGAGTCCACCTTCCAAAGAGGTCATTTTCTCCAGGGAACTGATCTTTGTCACCTGGAGATCAGTCGTAACAGCAGAAGAAGAAGAAGAAGAGGAGATTGGATTTATACCCCGCCCTTCACTTGGAGTCTCAGAGCGGCTTACAAACTCCTTTCCCTTCCCCTCCCCACAACAGACACCCTGTGAGGTGGGTGGGGCTGAGAGAACTCTGACACAAACTGCTCTTTTTCAAGGACAGCTGTGTCATTGCTTGTGACTGACCCAAGGTCACATCAGCAGGTGCAAGTGGAGGAGTGGGGAATCAAACCCGGTTCTCCCAGATTAGAGTCCGCGCACTTAACCACTACACCAAACTGGCTTTCTCCAGCCACCACCAGGAGAAAACAAGCAAGGAGAAGGTTGCCAATAATAGAATCGACCAAACATACAAAAGCAACCTTGAAGAATATAAACAAAATCTGGGTGTTTATTTTTTTGTTCTGCAAAAATATTTATAGTGATACAAGATAAGCTATTGTGTAAAGAGCAAATAAAGTACAACGCACGTGATTACATTAAAAGACATACAATTACGAGAGGGACAGAAACCTTGCTGAAATACAGTCTTTAAGGGACTGAGCCAACGAGCCTCTTTATGCTGTAAGAACAGGAAAAAGCCATTCTCTCTAACAGCTAAGTCCCTTGAAGCATGAAGAGGTCAAGGTTAGTAATACACGACAGGCCTGTTTCAAATCGATATCTTTATCAAGCTGTTAGTCTTCATAAGGCTTGTGGGTCTTCCACCAGTTTCCAAGAATTCACAAGTGCATGGCAGCAAGCATCCGTAATGACAAGCTTGAGATACTTGGCAACCCGCCTCCGAGGCTACCCTCCAATTTATTTTTCAAATGTTGTAAGAAATATCTTTCCCTCCCCCTTCCCACCTTCAGGCTTGCACGAGACAGTTTGATGGTGTTATCGCCCATCAGGGCTCAAAAAATAGAAACATCAAGTGTCCGTGGCTAATTCTTTGTTACAATTGTCAGTAGGCCACGAACTGTCCCTTTGCTGGGGTGTTCAGGTTTTGAGACAGCTGCATGGAAAGTTGCTTCTACTTTTCTTAGAAAATAGGGGATTTGTTTTGTGCTGTGCTCCACCCACAAACTCACCAAAAGTCATCCCCAGGTCTAAGGATCCATGAGCACAAATAAAATAAAACAGCTCCACCATGAATTATGCCACAAACACAAGCTACAAGCACAGACAGCTTCAAGATGGAATTAGATAAGCTAGCATATGGAGCAGAAGTCCATTAGTGGCTATTAGCCACAAAGTATAGATAGAAACTGTCAGTCTGGGGCAAGTGATGCACTTTGTTCTTAGTGCTTAGGGGGCAACAGTGGGAAGGCTTCTAGTGTCCTGACCCCACTGCTAGACCTCCTGATGGCACCTGATATTTTTGGCCACTGTGTGACATTGAGGAATTTCACATTACCCTTTTTAACCCGTTTTGAAGCCGTTTTTGATCTGTCGTGGAGTAAACTGGTATAGGGCTGCCATTTCATACATGGCTTTCCCCTTCCAGTAAAGAGCTGGATCTGAATCAGTTTGCCATTTCAGACTGCACCGCTTTTTCCCACTTTTTCCCCGCCGTTTTTCACCCGTGCGGGCGATCTCTGGCTTTTTTTTTTAACGTTCGCTTTATAGCGCTATAGCACTATAACAAAACTCTTCAGGCATTCCAATGGTGTTGATATACTGCTGTTCTGTCATAGCGTTATAGCGCTATATATATATATATAGCTTTAATGCTATAAAACGAATGTTTCCAAAAAAAAAAAGCCGGAGATCGCCCACGTGGGTGAAAAACAGAGGGAAAAAGCGCATTGGAACTGGGAAGGAAACTGAAGACTACTTGGAAGCGGTTGACAGGTAAAACGCTTCAGCCCCGTTTCCTAAACGGGACAGAAGCGTTTGTGTCTGAAATTACAAATATATTCCGGTAGGGAACCAGTTCTAAAATGGTTCTGCCTGAAATGACAGACCAGAAATCGTTTGGGAACCATTGCTCTTCTGGATTATATCATCTGTCTGAAATTCCTTAGAGTGTTGGACTAGAGGGGCCATTGGCCTGATCCAACATTGGCTTCTGTTATGTTCTTATGTAACATCACTGCAAATGTTTGCACAGGGCTCGGTAACTGCTGTTTGTTTCTTTTGGAAATTTATAGGCCACGTCTTCAGAGAACTGCTCAAGCGGGTTCACAAGTTTGAAAAACGTGCCTAAAAACACCAACAAATAAAATTATAAATATTAAAAAAGACAATCCGTTGGCATAAAAAGATCATAAAACAATTTTTGAGCACCCAGGAAAAAAAATCACCATTGAACAGTCCTCTGGCTAGGCCATAAAAGTGCCCAAAAAAGAATAAACTGAGGCAACAGTTTAAAACATATACTACATATTAAAATATAATAACAGGTGCTCAATCCGTTGGCATAAAAAGCTCATAAAACAATTTTTGAGCACCCAGGAAAAAAAATCACCATTGAACAGTCCTCTGGCTAGGCCATAAAAGTGCCCAAAAAAGAATAAACTGAGGCTGGCCCGAACTTGTCATATCTCGGAGGATATGCAGCCTCAGTCCTGGTCAGTAGTTGAATGGGGAGACCACCAAGGAAGACCAGGGTTGCTGTGCTGTTATGTATTGGGACTGGAACATTCCAGGACTGTTTCTACCAGATACTGGCTGAGTTTGGAGCTCTAGAACAATAGCCCACCAGGACTCTGGAGGTGGCCAATGAGGAATGAATGGTTCTGACAATGGCCTGCCATCGGTAGCTGTTTGGGGAAGTGGGTGGCGTTTGCATGCTATTTAAACAGGGCAGTTGCCCTGGCTTTTCGCTTTTTGTTCTTGCTGAATCACTAATGAAGGAGAGCCGTTCACCAGGCTTGGGGGTCAGACCTTCCATGGAACCCGGTATTTAACAGGTGCAGAGGCAGGTAAGGGCAAACCACCTTGAAACGTCTCTTGCCTTGAAAACCCCACAGGGTTGCCACAAATAAATCAGCTGCCACCTGATGGCAAAATGATCAAACAAACCCCAACGAGTACCCAGATGGTTTTAGAGTAGAACACCACCTTTAGATCTAATTTTAGTTTTCTCATGCAACACTCTCGTATGAGGTTCGACACAGCCCGTCCACCGTGTGAGGAGAACACAGGCTCCTTGAAGCAAACCCCTACTGTGCTTAAGTCTGTAGAAATATTTTGAGTGACACATGGAGGAAAGGGGGTGTGTGAACCTTGGCAGTTAACAAGTCTGGAAGATTTCAACCTCAGCCACGCTGCAAAGTTGTGTCCTTTTCGCTCCGAGGGTCTCACAATGTAGTAAACATTAGTGGGTCTAATTAAAAGCTATAAAAATGTCTTTTTGGAATCCTCCGTCTTGTGATTTGCATGTATCAAATACAAGGAAGGAGATAAATAAATGCTCCTCTTTGACCTCCCTTTGGAACTCAGAGGTGTTGCGTGTGGAATATATTAGGATGCCATTCCAACAGGCCTCATTAGCTTGCCATCTGCCATGGTGTTGAGATGCTAAAATGTTGTTATTGCAGGGTTCATTGAGCAGTAAAATTATAATTTTCGTTTTAAAAAATGTTTTAAGTTAAAAAAAAAGAAGAAGAAAGAAAGAAAATCCATTGAAAGAGACCAGCTGCCAAATATGACTGAGGCTGTGATCCTGTTAAAAAGGGGGAGACAGCAAAAAATAAAACTATATGTATGTATATAAAACTTGCTGCAATTTATATATGCATCTATATATATCTCTCCATCTGTCAACCTGGGCTCTGCTGAAGCGGGATGTTACCAAAATTTTCTGAATTTATTCTGGATGATGAAATTCCAGTTTACCTGGAGTTGTTTCTGAAAGAGAACCATTGTATTAGGAACTCCCACTGGTTTTTTGTTTGTTTGTGTGTGTGGGTATGTGTGTGTGAATTTTTATAGAGCACCAACATATCTGCATCCAAACAAACCCCACAATCCAAGTAAATATCTTCACTAGAGCAGCTACAATGACACAGAAGTGTCCTCAAGAGATGGAGTTCCCTGGAACTCTTCCTCAGACTAGATGTTACTGAAAAGTACTGAGACTTCGTGAATTCAGCTCACATACTTTATTTAGAGAAAAACAAGACAAAGTAGCCGGCTCGCAAGCTGGCTTATATGTCCCAAGGAAAACACACCCACACATGCCCAACACCCGTGAATGGTCTATTTACAGTGATTAGATTATTCCCCTGGATCCTAGGTTCCCGATTGGCAGGGAACTAGGATCCGATCGGCTATTGTGTTCCGGAGTGAAGCTCAGGCCCTTCGCTTGGCCGCATGTGGAACCGGCCGAAACCGGATCGCGCACATGGCTAGGTCAGTGCACAATAGTTACTCATTTGTATTTTATGAAACTCTATGGCTTTGTGTTTTCCCCCTGCCTGTATCTTGCTGGGAGGGAAGGCAGCAGGGTATAGCCTGATCTCATCAGATTTCAGAAGCTAAGCAGGGTCAGTACTTGGATGAGAGACCACCAAGGAAGACTCTGTAGAAGGACCACTGCTTCTCATTTCCCTTGAAAGACCTCTGCTGGGTTCATCATAAGTCGGGTGCGACCTGATGGCACTTACATATATCCATCCATACATTACTGGTATATGTATACATTGATAAAACAACAATGAAACACTGATCACATTATATGAGGTTGCCCCATGCAAAGTTACACTATTGGTCCATCTAACTCACTATATTATGTAATTTCCTAGTAGTGGAACTCCAGGCTATCAGGCAGAGATCTTTCAGACTACCTGGTCCTTTAACTGGAGATGTCAGGGATTGAACCTAGGAACTTCTGCATTCAAAGCAGGTGTTCTCCCTTTGAGTTATGACCATTCCTGGGCATAATCCCTTGCTGTAATTGTATGCATGCTTATATTAAGACAGATGTATAGTATGAGCAAGATGTATGGTTATATCAAGATAGCTTCAAGAGAGAATGAATCACCAGTGTTCAAGAGTGCAAATATACATCAGTAAAACATTGCAGGGGGGAAAGAATTGTTATGCAAAATGCATATAAAATACATAGAATACTTTTTAAAAATCAATGCACCTAAGTTTTGGAGCATGACCTGGATAGGCCAGGCTAGCTGGATTGTGTCAGATCTCAGATGTTAGCCTGGTGCTGCTTTATATGGCATATAAGCTATATAGTTGGACTGTGCAAACCGTGTTCCAGTGGAAATGGACTACACGGTGCTCAGGAGACAAGGCCAACTGACTGGAAAGAAGACATGTGCCCAGCCAAGGGAAGCCTTGTACAGAAGCAGCATGTTAGACCAGACGTGGACCCATGGAACACCTGACGCTACCTGTCCCTGCATCTCCAAGAACACTGCAGACCTGGGTAGATGGCAAGAAAGAAGTCTTGATAAAGGGCCAATATTAAAAACCTAGTTAAAACTTATAAAGAATATTGAGGTACACGTAACAATAAATTAAAAAAACATTTGCTTATTCATATTCATATTCATAACCGCTTTCGCCAACTGGAGCATCCGCGCCGGCCATCGCCTCTCAGCATACTGAGGCTGAGAGGTTGGGCACCGGTTCTGTGGGTGGGTGGGCGAGACTAACGCAAGGCACCTACCAGTAGATGGAGACAGTCTGTGAGTGACAGATCTTGCAGTACATTGATCTGGGAGCGTGCTGGGAGTCCACGACCAAAACAGCATTATATATTATGAATGTTACGTGTACCTCAATATTCTTTGACCTCTGAAGAAGGCCCCAATAGGGCAGAAACGCATCAGGTCATGTGTATTGGTCCGTGTGTTTAGGCCACTAATAGTTTTCAATGAGGCTTTCATTGAACCCTTATATGTTTTTAACTGTCTTTCTAATAAATTCATGTATGTTTGTATATTATAAGTTTTAACTAGGTTTTTAATATTGGCCCTTTATCAAGACTTCTTTTTTACCCTTGTGGTTTTTGATTCCAGTTTTGGGGTCAAGTTTGTTTTCCCCCTCCCTGTGTCTTATTGGGTAGATGGTAAGCCAGCCTCTCTGATCCTGCTCACAAAGAGATCCAGAAGTTCCAGAAGAAAAGCCATACTCAACTACAAGAACCAGGAATATTCCTGCCCAGATGCCATGAAAAGCTCTCTTCCCCAGCACGCAGGCATCCCCCCCACCTCTTTCATATTGACATCCCCAGATGAAGCACGCAGGCAGCCTCAACCGATAACCGAAACAAAAAAAAAAGTTCCTTCCATTGATAGGATTAGGAAGCAAGTCTGTCTGCCAGCCACCCAACCTGATGCTGCTGCTGTTGAAACATCTGGTTGTTTGGTGCAGTGGTTAAGTGAGCGGACTCTAATCTGGGAGAACCGAGTTTGATTCCCTACTCCTCCACTCGCAGCTGCTGGATGACCTTGGGCAAGCCATAGTCCTGTCAGAGCTGTCCTTGAAAGGGCAGTTCTTGAAAGAGCTCTCTCAGACCCACCCACCTCACAGAGTGTCTGTTGTGGGGATGGGAAAGGAGTTTGTAAGCCACTCTGACTAGCCAAGTAAAGGGCGGGGTATAAATCTAATCTAATCTCCTCCTCCTCCTCCTCCTCCTCCTTCTTCTTCTGTCAGCTACCGACGATGCTGCCAGACTGTTAATCCTTTCTCTCCTTTATTGTACCTTTCTCTCTGAGATATTTCACTATTTGAGAAACAGTATTTCTATTGCCCAACCATTAATCCCATTCTCATGACCCATTTGGATTTTTCCAGTATTTCCTGAAGGACTACGTGAGAGAGGAAACACCTGCCTTTAGTCAGTTTAGGGTATAAAAGGAGAGAGAGCCACCCCATTGCTTTCTCTTCTTACACTCCCCCCACCTTCCCCTACCTTGCCGGTTCCATTCTAGCGCTGTTTGGGACCTCTCATGTGCACTGCCGGCGACTACCTGATCCCTCGCCTTAGTGTTATTCTATTTTTCACTGCAGATTCTACTCTCCACGTCAGGACAGGCAAATGTATCGCCTTTCAACGAAAATACCTGCTAATGCAAACGTCTCTATATTTTTCTACCTTAATTTCCTAGCTCTGTATTGCGTGTTTCAATTGCTTGATTTTATATCTGTGTGCGTGTGAATAATCCTTCAGTAAAAGAAGCTAGTGACTTTTAAGATCTAGTCTCTGCGTCGATTTCTGTGACTTGGATAAGCAGGACTCTGGTATATACAGGCCATTATCCTATAGTTATGCCAATTGCTCATTGATATCATAATCCCCCAACCTTTTATTAAGAAATAAAGCAATTTGGCTAACACAGAAGCTAAGCATAGTTGGTCCTGGTTAGTACTTGGATGGGAGACCAGCAAGGAATACCAGGGTCACTACGTATAGAGGCAGGCCATGGCAAACCACCTCTGAATGTCTCTTGCCTTGAAAACCCTACAGTGTCCCCATAAGTCAGCTGAGCCTTGATGGGAAAATAAATAGGTATTTGGGAGGAGGGAGTTGTAAATGAATGAAAGCACTGGAGGTCACAACGGCAGCTCCAGTTCTAAAGTTGATTATTAAAATTCATTTTAAAAAATTCAGATTCAAATCAATAGCAGAACACAGTAGAGAGAGAACTTCCAGGAGCATAAGGCAATGGAACGGGGCGAAACCCTGATGGAAGAGGGTTTCTCCCCTTTTCCAAAAAACGAGACTGAAATATGGTGTTCTTGACTGTGGGAAAGATACAAGGTTTTGTTCTGGCAGCAGTGATGTCTTCCTGCAATGCAATGCACCTAAGAGCGTAACAGAAGCCAATGTTGGAGCAGGCCACTGGCCCATCCAGTCCAACACTCGGTCACACAGTGGCCAAAAACACCAGGTGCCATCAGGAGGTCCAGCAGTGAGACCAGGACACTAGAAACCCTCCCACTGTTGCCCCCCCCCCCAAGCACCAAGAATACAGAGCATCACTTGCCCCAGACTGAAAGTTCCTATCTAGACCTTGTGGCTAGTAGCCACTGATGGACCTCTGGTCCATATGCTTATCTAGTTCCCATGCTTGTAGCCGCCACCTCCTGTGGCAGTGAATTCCATGTGTTCATCACTCTTTGGGTGCAGAAGTACTTCCGTTTATCTGTTCTAACACAACTGCTCAGCAATTTCATGGAGTACCCCACGAGTTCTTGTATTGGGAGAAAAGTACTTCTTTCTCTGCCTGCTCTATCCCATGCGTAATCTTATAAACCTCGACCATGTCACCCCTCAGCCATCATTTCTCCAAGCTAAAGAGCCCCAAGCGCTTTAACCTTTCTTCATAGGGAAAGTGTTCCAACCCTTTTATCGTTCTAGTTGTCCTTTTCTGCACTTTCCCCAGTGCTATAATATCGTTTTCCAGGTGTTAAACAGTCACTTTAAGATACATTCAGGTGGGTCGCTGTATTGGTCTGAAGCAGCAGAACAAATTTTGAGTCCAGCAGCACCTTTGAGACCAGCAAAGTTTGATTTAAGGCGTGAGCCTTCGTGGGCATGCACACTGTCTGGCTCCGCAGCTGCACCCGCAGAGCCTCCAAGCAGCATCCTTCACCCAGGGGCTGGGGAGGCACCTTGTCGCAGTTGGTGGTTGTCTCCACCTTCCATGGCAGCCATTTGGTGGTTGGCTCTACCAGTGGTACAAGGAGCCATGCTCATGACAGAAGCCTCTTTGTACCAGTGGAGGCTGTCATGTTGGTGGGATGGCCCCTGTGTGTTTAGCATCACCATTTTCCTTTGGCTGCTCCTTCTTCAGAGCCATTTTCCTGCAGCAGCTCCTTTCTCCTCCAGCCCCAAGGTTGAACCCACCCGATTAAGGGCCATGGGATCCTGTCATGCCGCTGTGTCTTCTATCAGCCTCCTCTATCCTCGGTCTCCACAAAAGGGTGTGAAGTACCATTAGAGATGAATTAGTAACCTTTACAAAAGGTGATTTCCACCACCACCCTCCTACAAGCCAAAATTCTAATGACATAGACGGGGGGAAAATCTGCTTTATCCTAGTTATTTTTGTTCAGGACTCTTTTTTTCCACTTCTTTGCGAGGCATAAATGATTGGAGCTGTCAAAAAAAAGTTCTGGTGCTGTTTCATTAAGGAAACTTTTCCCAAGCTATTTCTATTCATCATCACTCCTAGGAAATTCTATACGGAGAAAGGAAAATTAATAGCTGCAGGAAATCTTGTTAGTTGGGACAGTTATCTGTAACCGTGAAAAGATAGCTTTAGAAATACTCCTTTTGCTATTAATAGCAAGCAACTACCAAGCCTTTTGGTTAAATATAAATAACATTTATTACTTACATCCTGTATCTGTATAAAGGTTTCAATTACAAATTTAGTTTGATTGTACTTTCCCCTTTTCCAGCAGGAAGAACAATTCTGGCGGCCATTGCTAAACAATGTGGGTTTTGCCTGAGGATTCTATCAACCCAAAGTCCAATGAAAGGGAATTTCAAAATTAATTAATTCAAAATTCATTTGGGGACCCAAAGCAGCTTACACCATTCTCCTCTCCTCCATTTTGCTGTAGTGCTTAGGAGTATGGACTCTAACCTGGAAGAACTGGGTTTGATTCCACACCCCTCCACATGCAGCTGCTGGTGTGACCTTGGGTCAGTTACAAGTTCTTTCAGAGCTGTTCTCTCAGGAGCAGTTCTCAAAAGAGCTCTCAGACCCAACAACCTCACAGGGTGTCTGCTGTGGGGAGGGGAAGGGAAAGGAAATTGTAAGCCACTCTGAGACTCCTTTGGGTAGTGAAGGGTATGGTATAAATTCAATCTCCTCCTCCTCTTCTTCTTCTACTTCTCCTCCTCCTCTTCCTCCTCCTTCTTCCATTTTATCTTTACAATAATAACCCTGTGAGGTAGGGTAGCCTGAGAGAGAAAGTGACTGGCCCAAGGTCACCTGCGAGCTTCCATGGCATGAGTGGGGATTCAAACCTGGGTGTCCCAAGCACTAGCTGGACACTCTTAACCACTACTCCACAGTGGTTTTACACATTGAACAGAGAATCAAAGGGCTGATAATTGCCTGAAATGCCTTTGAATCAGCTGTTGGGCCAAGTTAAGGTTCTAGAGAACTAGTATATAACGCAGAATGCAGAAGAGTGTAGAGGGACTTGTAATTGACTTCAATGGACTTAGAAGGCAGGGTTGCCAAGTGTCTTACCTGGCAAAGTGGGAGAGAGTCGGTCCCTTTCCCCCATAGAGTTTTCGGGCTGATTGCTAGACCGTTGCCCGGCAACGTGCCCAGCGTGATGACGCCACTTCTGGGCGATGTCATCGCCCCGGGCACATCAGCCCGATCTGGCGCTTTGGGGGTGGGGTTTTCCCCCACTGGCTGGATCCAAACCAGTGGATTGGGGGACCTTTGGCTGGGAAAACCCCCACTCCCGGGGGACTTGGCAGCCCTATTAGAAGGGCATAATTTGGCCTAGGATTGCACTGTACTGGCCCAGTCCTATGCATAATTACTCCCATTTGGTATTTAAAATTTTGGTATTTAAAATCTGGGGTAAGATTGTGCCATAATTTGCCTTCCACAAGCTACTGTCTCTCAGATTCACAGCGCAGTCCTATGCAAAGTTACTCCAATTTGAGCCTTTTCGTTTCAATGCATTTAGACTGGATTAACTCTGCATAGGGTTGCACATCTGGTCCACTATCTGCAGTATGGGGAAAATAATATTGATATTGTCAAGGTTACTGAAATAATGTGATCCCCAACATGTCACCTATTAGTGCTACGACATCCACCAATATGTTTCTTGGCACCTACTTGCTTCTTCCACTATAGTGTCTCTTCCCCAAAGTAAAGAGCCAGTGTTAACTTTCCTCCACTTCACTACTGTAGGAGACGCTTCAGAAGAGCATCTGTATTTATGGGGAACTCCCATTTGTTAACAATGCCTACCATTATAGGAGGAGATTTGGCTTAGAACCACTTAACCTTTTGTGGAACTTCTCGATATTTCATAACCAGCCCCAGCCCCCATGGCAGCCATTTTGTTGTCGTATCCACTACTTCTCAAAATTCCATGTGCCTACAGGCTCGAGAAGGCTGAAGACCCATGCTCTAAACAAAGGGTTATTGCGATAATCTCCTAAAAATGACAATGTATGTATGATCTGTGATGCCGCTCTGAGAATCTGACTGGATATTTTGAGCATTTTTTTCTAAAATAAAAATAATAATAATTGCAGTTCTGCACAGCTCTGATTGGGATGGGGTGCCAGGCAGTGAGGGGAGAGGTGTTTTAACCCTTGCACCTGTGTAGCTCCACATATCCAAGCAGCTTTCCTTCTAGGGTCGCCAGGCAGGAGGGTTGGGGATGGACACATGGTAGGTCTATGAATTGTCAGAAACTCTATGGTAAAATCACAGAGTTTCCGACAATTCCTAGAACTATCCCCCATCCCTTATGGATTTCCTCTAGATGTGACATCATCCTACTTATGCCACTTATGCCACTGCATTTTGTATTTTCCCCCTGATACCACTTGGAGAGGTAGTGGGCAACAAGAGCCCAGGACAAGGATTCCCCTGGCCCAGCAAGGGGGAATGGCACCCCTACTTCTGCTAGTGATATAGGGGGGCACATCCCTGTATTTTACTTTGATGACTATCCTTTCAAGTGGCCCAGACAAGGCTGTTTCAAAAGGCAAAACCATACGGTAGGGGATGGATGAAGCCCCATCTCTCCTCTCCTTATGGCTGCTGTTCCAAAGCATGAGTCAGCCACAAGCTGCAATTCGGCATTGGAAAGGCAGGTAAGATCCAATCTCATCTCTCCCAGAGTCCCTTCTAGTTTCTACCTGGTCACTTCTCCTTCCCTCTTTCCCCTGCAACATCTGGATATGATGTAATAACCGGCAACTGATGAAGTGGAACAGTGGCGGGGACACTTACTTTGTAATGAGTATATATTTTACAGAACCCTGACCTGGATGGCCCAGGCTGGCCCAATCTCATCAGATTTCAGAAACGAAGAAGGGCTAGCCCTGGTTAGTACTTGGCTGGGAGACCACCAAGGAATACCAAGCTTGTGACACGGAGGCCGGCAATGGCAAACCACCACTGAACGTCTCTTGCCTTGAAAACCCCATGGGGATGCCATAAGTTGGCTGTGACCCTCACATATATAATGGGGTAGGGTTGCCCGGTCTGGGTGGGAAAATACCTGGAGACTTTGGGAATGGATCCGGGAGAGGGCAGGGTTTGGGGAGGGGGGAACCTCAGTTTGGTACAGTGCCACAGAGTCCGCCCTTCAAAGTGGCCATTTTCTCCAGGGGAGCTGATCTCTGTCAGCTGGAGATCAGTTGTACAAATGGAAGATCTCCACGCCCCACCTGGAGGCTGGCAACCCTAGACAGGGGAAGAAAAAAAACAGAGCTGCATTTTTTTGTGGGCGTCATGTTTCAGGAGCCAGTGTGAGGCACAGCTTTGAGTGTTGGCTAGGGCTGGCGAGAACTGGGTTCAAAGGCATGGTTAACCATGAAGCTCACGGCGTGACCTTGAGCCATTCGCTCCCTCTTGACCTAACCTGCTTCCCAGCATTGTTGTGAAGATAGGGAAGGGAGAACCAGGTCACCTCTGGGACTCTCATCTTTAGAGTTTGGGGAGATTTCTCCCCCAGTTCTTCAGGTGTCATCTCTGTAGACACTGAACAGTGGTCAAGGAAACCTTTTCAGGCTTTCTTTGCAAGTTGGAAACACATCCTATATTTCATCTCAGTTGTGGAGCAAGTCTGTTCACCTGATACATACAGTAAAAAAAAAGAAAGAAGGGTAACTGGAAACAAAAGTGAGGGTGGCATCGCTTTTGACTTTGATCATCTTAATTTGGTGCGCATTCAGAGCATCATAACAGCTGGTTTAGTGTCATTTTCTGGGATGCACACAGCGGCTTGGAGAAGAATCTGATAATATCGCAGTCAACGCTCTTTGTAATGCAGTTGGAAAGAGAAATATCGACAATGCCGCGTACATCACTTCAGCAATTTAACATTTCTTCCCCAGATGCCCTGCATCAATCATCGCTCAGTATCAAGAAATGTCAAGATGGTTTAGAGATGAGACTCCTCAAGGATACAAAGAGGAATTTGACATGACTTTGATACGTCGCATGTGATTACTGCATATTTTTTTATTTTGCCAAAATCTCTACTCTTTCTATCCTTACGACGGTGTGTGTATGTGTGATGGGAGGTGTGGGGGGGGGACGACAACACAAAACACTTTATAAGGTCTGGGCAAAGCAGACCAATTCTGAGTTAGGTCTCATGCGTATTATTTATTAGCCCGATGGTCGCAAGATAATGCTGTCTTCAGATCGTATATTGTATGAGTTACTTTGACAGCACGCCATCATTTAAGCTATAAATACTGACGTGGGCTTCTTAAACCCATCATATATGTTTGTAAGAAATATCAAGGCATTTTTCAAAATGGAAGAAAATGCACAGGCTTGGCCAAAATTGTTCCTCAAGCATTCTACGAATAATTTGTGGGTGCCTCTGTATCTTAATGACAGGTGCTTGTCAAGGGCTATGTAGCTTCAATAAGAAGTCAGATTTTGTACATCAGTGAATGTCTCACACCTATTCATTTGTTCCCCTGTCAGCATTTGTGCCAGATAGCCATTTAGCATGTATCAGCCCAATGCTGGCTCCCAGGGAATTAATGCAAAAAGACAAGGCTTGGCACTGGATTCTGCTGAAGACTTCCTTAGGCACAACTAGAATTGCCAGGTCCCCTTACTTTGCCGGCGGGAACCTCGGGGGGGGGGTGTTCCAGGGGATGGCTGGGGATGTCCTTCCCCCCAATGACAATTTGGGCTTCTTCTGGTAAAACCTGAAGCAGCCAAAACTGGACGTTCCGCACCCGGCACAGCCTTGAAGCAACAGGGACCACTCAAATGACTGCCAGCCATTTCACAGCCAGATTTGCTCCCCCACCCCCCCACCGCCTCTCATCGGGGTGTGTGAAACTGATCGCTGGGAAGGCTTGAAACCGGCTGCAAACCTTTTCAGCGGTCAGTTTCCCTTCTCTTCCCCCCCCCATTAGAAGCGGGGAGGAGTGAAACGGGCCTTGAAATGGCCTTGGAAACTTCCAGTTTTTCAGGCCACTTCATTTTGGAGTGGGATTCCCCTCCCCCACTGGCGAGTTGGCCAGCAGCGGGGAAGCCCTCTCTAAATCATGGGATCCCCTGCCCAGACTGGGAGGCTGGAATCCCTAGTAGGGTTGCCAAGTGGCTTACCTGGTGCAGTGGGGGAGAGTTGGTCTCAGCCTGGGACATTCGTGCCACGATGACGTCACCCGGAAGTGACATCATCACGCTGGTCACGTCGCCGGGCGACGCTCTAGCAATCAGCCTGAAAACTCTATGGTACCGTCGGCCCGATCTGGGCCCTTTGGGGGTGGGTTTTCCCCCCGCCGGCCAGATCCGGACCGGTGGGTTGGGGGCCCATTGGGCGGGTAAACCCCTGTCCCCACAGGGGACTTGGCAGCTCTAATCCCTAGGTACAACATATGCTATCGGAAACATCTGGCCCTGATATTACAGTAATTACACTGTCCTGAGCCCAATTCAAGGTATTGAGTTTGTCCTTTAAAGCCCTACATGGCTTAGGTATCTGAAGGACCATCTTCTCCCATACATTCCTGCCCAGGAATTAAAATCACAAGGAGAGGCCTTCCTGACTGCCCCATTAATCAAGGAAGCTTGTTTGTTGGGTACATGAGCGAGGGCCTTTTCAGCGAGGCCTGGCTCCCTCACTTGAGATCCTCAGGAGACAGCTGAAAGCAGCTGTATTTAGCATTGCCTTTGGTTGAATTTACTAACAGTTTTGAGATATGATTTTAAATTTCAGGCTTTATGTTTCTGATGTATTCCCTGTATTTCATCTATGTTGTGATTTCATATGAACCTGCTTCATACTGAATCAGCGCATCGGCCCATCGAGGTCAGGATCATCTACTCAGACCGGCAGCAACTCTCCAGGGTCTTTCACATCACCCACCACCTTTTACCTGACGATGCCCGGGGGTTGAACCTGGGACTTTTCTGCATGGGAGCATCGGCCCATCGAGGTCAGGATCCTCTACTCAGACCGGCAGCAACTCTCCAAGGTCTTTCACATCACCTACCACAATCACCTACCGCTTGGTCCTTCTACCCGGAGATGCCGGGGATTGAACCTGGGACCTCCTGCATGCCAAGCAGAGGCTCTTCCACTGAGCCACAGCCCCTCGATGCCCGGGGGTTGAACCTGGGACTTTTCTGCATGCCAAGCAGATGCTCTCCCACTGAGCCACAGCTACCTTGCGCTCTGTAAGGAAGAAAGACAGCTAACAAATGTTTTAAATAAACATCCTTGTGCAAGCAGAAGGGTTGTTATTACTCCCTCCACATGGGCAGGAATAGCAAAGGCTGCTCCTTTGGATGCAATTTCAAGATGAAATGCAATCACGTAAACCACCTGCGGTCCATTCCATTTCTCCATATGCACATTGTTATTGGATTAAAATTTATATTCGAGTACTATGTGTTGCATTACCGGTTGGGCAAGTGGGACGTCTCTATGTACTGTTTCCTTTTGGCTCATGCATCATTGGAACTGCTTAGTGTGCCTCAAAGATGACTGTGAATTGGGAAGGCAAAATGCAAAGTCAGCCAAGGGCCTTGTCATGGATATGGCCAGAGTACCACAGAATCTCAGAGTTGCAGGAGGCCATCCAGGCCATCTGGCCCAGCCCCCTGCTCAATGCAGGATCAGGCTAGAGCATCCCTGACAAGTGTTTGTCCAGCCGCTGCTTAAAGACTGCCAGCAAGGGGGAGCTTACCACCTCCCTAGGCAGCTGATTCCACTGTTGCACAACTCTGACTGTAAAAAAGGTTTTTCCTAAGATCCAGCTGGTACCTTCCTGTTCATAATTTAAATCCGTTATTGTGGATTGTAATGTATTGAGCCTAGACCATACTTTGGCTGATGATTAATTCGGACGGAGCTTGAGGATCCATAACAATAGCTGACTAGGATCCTAGAATGGACCAGTAGGGAGACAGGGATCCTAGAGTATACCGATGGAATAACAATGTAGTGGAAATAGCCTATCATGGGACTGGGTGTGTGTTTGGGGTGTAACCTTGTGCATGCATAAATACCTGGCTTTGGTCAGGGATTCCTAGTCTTTCTACTTGCTGAAATCACTAATAAACGATGAGCTGATCACTATACGTGTCTCGAACCCAGTATATTACAGGATCCTATCCTCTGTTGCCAACAGGAAAAGTCCCTGCCCTCCTCTAAGTGACAGCCCTTCAAATACTTCAAGAGAACAATCATGTCCCCCCTTAGCCTCCTCTTCTCCAGACTGAACATTCCCAAGTCCTTCGGCCTTTCCTCATAGGGCTTGGTCTCCAGGCCCCCGATCATCCTCATCACTCTCCTCTGCACCCGCTCCGTTCTGTCCACATCCTTTTTGAGGTGAGGCCTCCAGAACTGCACACAATACTCCAGGTACGGCCTGACCAATGCAGTGTACAGTGGGACTATGACATCTTGCAATTTCAATGTTACGCCTCTGTTGATACACCCCAAGACTGCAGTAGCCAGGAACATAGGGGAACAGTTGCTGGCCTTGATTTAAAAAAAAATAAATCATGGCGAATACCTCTGCAGGCCAGAATCTCTTAGCTAAACCCTGAGACATGCCAATGTCAAACTCAGAAGAACACAACCTTGGAGACAAACAAAGAATGGAGGCTACAGACTATCACTATATTAGAAATAGTACAATTCATATCAGTAGATATAACATGTATTGGGGTCCAGGTGAAAAACCTTTCTGGGAATGGCAAGAATTAGTATACCGTTGAAAGACAGGGCGTATTATTTGGGGGCCAATAGATGAATCATAGAGAAAATTGCAATCATTACTTTGTAGAGATTTCATTATTATAAAAAAAGTAGGAAGAACCTACTAAGACAGCATTTCTGTATCTGAAAATGATGTCTGAGTATGAGCTTTCGATGAGCATTGCACTTATGAAGCAGTGACTCATGAAAGCTCACACCCTGCCATAAATGTTGTTAGTCTTTAAGGTGCTACTGGAATCTTGCTCTTTTCTACTGCTACAGATAGGAGCTGCAGCGGCTCAAGTGGTTAAGATGCTGAACTGCAGGCTGTGAAAGGTCAGTAGTTCAGCAGTTCAAGACCCAAGTGTGCTGCATGATGGAGTGAGCTCCCATCTCTAGTTCCAGCTCTTGCCAACCCTAGCAGTTCAAAAGCAAGAAATTGCAAGTAGATAAATAGGTACCACTTCAGTGGGAAGGTAACAGCGGTCCGTGCGCCTTGGGGTTTAGTCATACCGGCCACATGACCATGGAAATGTCTTCGGACAGCGCTGGCTCTTTGGCTTTGAAACAGAGATGAGCACCGCAACCCTAGAGTCGGACTCGACTGGCTTTCGAGCAAGGGAACCTTTACCTTACTGCTACAGCCAGACTAACACAGTGACCCGCCTTCATCTACCTGACTATGGTTACCTTGGTGTTTGGAGTTACAAGCTAGTTAGCTTGCCAAGAATGTGAGCCCCATCACATGGGTTGGCTTGCTGCTGTTAGTTTGAAAACCTGTAAGTATTGGAGTTTGAAGTGATTGTTTTTTGTGTATTTAAAACATTCATTAGCTGCTTTTCTTCCTCATCCAGGTGGCTTACAATGTAAATATCAGTATCAAAGTTTTCTTTTGACCTGCTTGGGTAAGGCATTTTAATGTGCCCAAGCACTTGCTCTCCTTTAATGGTCTTTGTAACCCCAAAGTGAACCGAAAATGTCATTTACATCATTAAGAAGAAGAAGAGATTGGATTTATACCCCACCCTTCACTACCCAAAGGTGTCTCAGAGCGGCTTACAATCTCCTTTCCCTTCCCCTCCCCACAACAGACACCCTGTGAGGTAGGTGGGGCTGAGAGAACTCTTTCGAGGACTGCTCTTGAGAGAACAGCTCTGAAAAAACTTGTAACTGACCCAAGGTCACATCGGCAGCTGCATGTGGAGGAGTGGGGAATCAAACCTGGTTCTCCCAGAGTCCATGCTCCTAATCACTACACCAAACTGGCTCTTTTATGCCCCATTTTCCTCCCCAATGGGGTCCAAAAGCACCATTCTCCCTTCCATTTTATCCTCACAACAATCCTGTGAGGTAGGTTAGGCTGAGAGTGTGTGACTGGCCCAAGGTCACTCAACAAGCTTCCATGGCAGTGTGGAGATTTGACCCTGGGTCTTCCAGATCCAAGTCAACTGTGTAAGAAAATTATCTGATATTAGAAAGCTAGCTAGAGACGTGAAGCTTCTTAAGTGCATGGCATGCCTACAACTGAACCAGGCCTCATCAGAGTAGGGTTGCCAAGTCCCCACAGGGGGCAGGGAAACCTCCGCCTGAGAGGCCCGTTCCCCGCCAGTGGGGATTGGGCCGTCGGGGGGGGGGGACTCCACTTCCAAAGCACACGACATGCCCGGCGTGAACACATCACCTGGAGGTGATGTAATCGTGTCGGGCACGTTGTGGGGGGGGGCCGCTCTATCATCCGAGGGAAAACTCTATGGTGGCCCCGCCCCCAACGTGCATGACACGATGATGTCACTTTCAGGTCACTTTCGGGTGGCATCATCGCAGTGTGCATGCCAAGGATCTCCAGGCCAGCGACTGGGACTTCCCCGCTAAACTGTAAGTGGCACTTGGCAACCCTACACCAGAGTCATCCAGAAATGTCTCATGGGTTACAGGCCTAGATCTTGGCAGCTCTCATCAAAACTAGGGGCCTTGCTCAGGTTGGCCAACTGCTTGCCTAAATTACACCAAGGAGTGCTTTCACGCATGCTGAATAATGCAGTTTCAATCCACTTCAGCAGCCATTTGCAAGTGGATTTTGTCGTTTCACAGGCTGTGATCACGCACCCTAAATAATCCACTTTCAATGCATTTTTGAACGGGATGTTGCCAGTTCACACCGTAAAAATCCAGTTGGAAAGTGCATTGAAATTGGATTGAAAGTGGATTATTTCATATGTGTGATCACAGCCACAGAGTAAAATCCAGTTGCACATTGCATTGAAAGTGGATTGAAAGTGTGTTATTTAGTGTGTGTAAAAGCGCCCCAATGCTTCTCTTATCCTTTCCTCCCCTCAGCATTTGACCTGCCTCATCTTTTGTTTCACTTTTAAATTCTTCCTAGCTCTCAAAATCCTTTTTAAACTGTCTTTCTTTTCCCTGTCATCATGGTCTCCATGCTACAATGTCAACATATTACCTCTTCTATATATATTATAAGATTACAGGATTAAATCTAATAAAAACAGTTGAAACGCAGTCATTTCTTTTAGTTAGGCCAAAAGTATATCCTTAGCTAGTAGGGGTGGTTGGAGGATAATGTTTGGATTGGTCTATCTAGAAGTTCTGAAGAGGTGTTTGGACGACTGGCTCTCTCTCCCCACTTTAGTGTCATTTATCTGGTGTCAAATTATGGCAGCAAAGAAAGTGCACCTTTACATTTTAAATAGTCCATTGTTGCTGTGTTCCTCAGCAACATACAGGAAAAGTTGATGGACACATTCAGAAAGAGTAAATCATATGGCCTGCCTGAGGCTATGCCACTTCCAAGTGTGCCTGTTGATTGATCTGCCTGATAAACAAATTCTCTTGAAAACCAGAAAATGAAGGTGAAGGTTAAACTATCACTCTTTGGCTATGGTCATGGAAACTAAATAATTCACTTTCAACCCACTTTCTGTGCACTTTCCAACTGGGTTTTATCATGTCGAGCATGTCCAGAAGAGGGCAACCAGGATGGTGAGGGGGTTAGAATCCAAGTCTTATGAGGAAAGGCTGAAAGAGTTGGGTATGTTTAGCCTGGGAAAGAGAAGGCTTAGAGGTCACATGATCGCAGTCTTCAAATATTTGAAGGGCTGTCATGTAGAAGATGGAGCAGATCTATTCTCTCTTGCTCTGGATTGCAAGACTAGATCTAATGGGTAGAAATTACAAGGGAATCGTTACCGGCTAAATATCAGGAGAAACTTCCTAACTGTAAGAGTGGTTGAGCAGTGGGACAGTCTGCCTCAGGAGGTGGTGGATGCTTCTTTGCTGGACGTTTTCAATCGGAGACTGGACGATCATCTTTCTGGTATGTTGTAGGGCTATCTTTTGGCTACGCTCCTGCAGATTGCAGGGGATTGGACTAGATGACCTGCAAGGTCCCTTCCAACTCTAACATTCTATGATTCTATGTTAACTGGCAAAATCCAGTTGGAAAGTGCATTGGAAGTGGATTATTTAATGTGTGTGACCACAGCCTTTGTCTATCTATGAATTTATTTAATATACGTTCTCTTAACTCCTATGGAGCTGTGCAAAGTGCATTGAAAGTAGATTGAAAGTGGATTATTTAGTGTGTGTGTGATTGCAGCCTGGGTTTCAGAGGTCCCAAATATACAAATCCCACTAGGAGAAAACATCATCAAAATTGCCAAACAATATATTAAACAATTATAAATTTGGTGGTGTCACAACAACAACATTAGTGCATACTGTAACTATAATAAGGCGTAAGATACAATATTTCCTCCTTTGTAGATAAGACATAGTCCATGTAATCAGTGTAACTTGATAGGAGGAGTCCACATATTCATAATATTGTCCAAACAGCCTTTGCAAAGACGCCCGTTCTAGATACTTAGAAGATGTGTTTCCTTCGACTTCTTCAGTTTGCCGGCTATGTAAGTGGAACTGTAAAGAGATTTACACAATTGCCTAACCTTGAAAACACATATTAAAAAACAGAATTGTTTTTTTAAAACCTGCCTGAAAAATACACTCACCCTGATTGCAGCAATTTCAACAGACCACAAGGTTCATAGTGTAAGAAGTGAATCATAGGTTCTCAAAGATACAGGCGAAGATGCATGCCAAGAGGTGGCCTCTAACATAATCAAGAACAAGAAATGATACCAATTTAAAAGAAAATCAATAAAGGACAGTAATGCAACATATTTATTTATTTATTTATTGTCAGATTTATACCCCGCCCTCCCCGCAAAGCAGGCTCAGGGCGGCTTCCAATGACATAAATACATGATAAGAACATAGCAGTTAAAATTAATACATTACAAAGTGCTGGTGGCAGTTAAAATTCAGTCAGAAGGAATGCTTACAGATGGGTTTACAGTTCCCAGCATAAAGTGCTTAGATGTTATTCTGCTCGTCACTCTTATGGCAGCTGCTCAATGATGACTTTGCGGGCTGCGCACTACTGCGGCGGCCCCTAATTATATGCCTGGTGGAAGAGCTCCGTCTTGCAGGCCCTGCGGAACTGGGAAAGATCCCGCAGGGCCCTGATCTTCTCTGGGAGCTCATTCCACCAGGTAGGGGCCACCACCGAAAAGGCCCATGCCCTTGTAGCAGCTAGCCTGGCCTCCCTCGGGCCAGGGAGGGTCAACCGATTTTGAGACCCAGACCGTAGTGCTCTCTGGGGTATATACGGGGAAAGGCAGTCCCGTAGGTATGTTGGACCCCGGCCACATAGGGCTTTAAAGGTAAGAGCCAGCACCTTGAAGCAGACTCGGTATGCTATTGGCAGCCAATGCAGTGTCCTCAGCACAGGCTGGATGTGCTCCCATCTAGGGAGACCTATCAACAGCCTGGCTGCGGCGTTCTGCAATAGCTGTAGCTTCCAGATCTGCGACAAAGGCAGCCCCATGTAGAGAGCGTTACAGTAGTCTAGTCTCGAGGTGATCATCGCGTGGATCACTGTAGCCAGGTCAGTGCGGTCGAAGAAGTGAATTTAAATGTGTCTTACTTTAATAAAGCCTTCTGTTGAATTCAAACCATCCATAATGCTGAACATGTGAGAACTGTGAGGAAACGGTAAGAGGAAATATCCAGCATATCTTTTTTTAAAAATCAACCACTTAGGGATGACAAGACATGTAAATTCTGGGTAAATTAATGTTCATGGAGACCAGATTATCACTCCTTCTTTCTTAAAAAAAAAACCAAGAAAACTGAGATGCTTCTTTTATGACTGTTATAGTATCACTTTTCATCTGTTTTATGATGTTTTGACATCTGTTTCATGACTTTGACTTGTTCAATCACCTGTCAAAGTTCTATGGAAAAATGTATCTCAGTCATAGTCCCATGATTTGTTTTTCAGTCATCTGATACCCCTTTTGTTATCTTAAAACCCACACACACAAACACACAAATTCTTCCACAAACTGCACCCATTTGTTTCCTTGCAGTTTTCTCACGGCCATGTTGGGCCATTAATCTCCCTCTCCGTGGGGTTGCGAAGAGTCGGACTCGACTGTGCGACTGGACAACAACAACATTGCATGCCACTTTCACTTCCTTTGCTCATTGGGTTTTATGGTACGTTCTGCATAGATTTATGGCCATTCAGGGGGGACTTTGCAGTCAGCCCCAGGGTATCTGAATGTGGTTTGAGCGGCACATTACCCTGGGGTATCTGAATGTGGTTTTGAGCGGCACCTTTTCCTTCCTCTGCCTCCAATTGAAAGGGAACAATAAGCAGACAACTTGACATGGCTTCATTGGTCTCCATCAGTTCCCTCACCACTATTTCCCCCTCTGCATTTATCACCTCACCATGAATTACTTGTCTTAGGCAGCTAATGACCCCTGAGGCAAGTACTGGCACAGGAAAACCTGCATAGCAGATTGAATGAAAACAGGTATTCCGAGGCAAGGGGGAACCAGGTCGAGCACTGAGAAAATGTGGAGTGAATGCCAGATGCAGAACGGACCTGTATACCACACCACAAAGGCCAAATCTGCTGGAGTGCATGTTAAATAGCACATCTTGTAATATGATTGGATATGCATT
This sequence comes from Gekko japonicus, assembly GCF_001447785.1. Classification (NCBI taxonomy): domain Eukaryota; kingdom Metazoa; phylum Chordata; class Lepidosauria; order Squamata; family Gekkonidae; genus Gekko; species Gekko japonicus. The sequence goes on from NW_015165297.1 coordinate 53,975, forward strand.
CTGTCACTGCTTAATGTTTGTGTTAGGCTGCTGGATGAGGTCATCCAGAGGTTGAGACGGGTTATCAATACACTGACAACCTGATGTATACATATATACATGTTTAAATTAGCCCGCAAAAGCTATGCCTTGACCTGGATTGCCCAGGCTAGGCTGATCGCCTGCGGTGGCGCAGGCAATACAACGCCTGCTGTTAACATCTGTGGCGAACAGCCAGTATGGCTGTTCGATCCCCCACCATGGCCAGGCTGAGCCCCCGTCCCCCGTCCCAGCTCCCGCCAACCCAGCGGCTCTAATTAATAACAACAGGAATGGGTACCTGCCCTAGGTGGCAGGGGGCACCCTCCTACTGGCCTTGTGCTGGTAAGGCGATTGGCAACACTGTGAAGAAGAAAAAACGGAGGCGGCGATGGCGGCGGCAGAAAAATGGCGGCGGAGAACCCTAGGCGATCCGAGGCGACCCAGGCGGTGATTGTTTAAATTAGCCCACAAAAGCTATGCCTTGACCTGGATGGTCCAGGCTAGGCTGATCGCATCAGATCTAGGAAGCTAAGCAGGGGTCAACCAAGGTGAATACTTGGATGGGAGACCACCAAGGATTGCTACACAGTGTCCGGCAATGGCAAACCACTTCTGCTCAACACTTGCCTTGAAAACCCTCCAGGGTCACCATAAGTTAGCTGCTGTGACGTGATGGCACTTTTCACCACCAAAGCTGCCATCTCAATCCTGAACCAGTACTTGAGTGGCTCAACCAGAAGAAGTGGAGACTGAATCCAGACGATGGTCTTGATTCTTGCAGGTAAGGCTGAGTTTTTAATGGGGTGGTGGTGGTCTGCTTACCCAAAATGGGGTAACATTATCATTTGCAGAACCAAAAGGGGCAGGGGGGAAGCTTGGGGCATTTTTGGTCCAGCCTTATTTGAGATAGATCGATGTTGCTGGTCAAAGTGAGTTCTATAAATCACATAAGAACATCAGAGACGTCAATGTTGGATCAGGTCAAAGGCCCATCCAGTCCAACACTCTGTATCACACAGTGGCCAGAAATACCAGGTGCCATTAGGAAGTCCACCAGTGGGGCCAGGACATTAAAAGCCCTCCCACTGTTGACCCCTCCCCCCCAGCACCAAGAAGACATCTCGTCCATCAGCAGCCTTGTATTCTACATTCAGCTGACCCACGTTTCTGTATTTCTCTCTTCTGATACTTTTTGATCTTGACTTTCCATCCAGGAACAGCAGACATCATACCCCCCCCTCCATTTAATCCTCACAACAACCAAGTGAGGCAGGTTAGGCCCAAGGTCAGGAGGAAAGGAAAGGAAGAAAGAAATCTGGGCCATTAAACAAAGATTGTTTAGACTACAACATGCTTGTCACGGCAACGTCTCAAAAGAACAAAAGTGTCAGATTAGAATATCACTCTGACTCATGATTGCAGTAATCCTTTTAAAATGCGCCACTAGTTTTTAAGTCTAGTATTTTAGAAGTAAAACGTCTTTAATATAACGTGCTGTTCTGTTTAATGCGCAGATGTCTTCTGGTAACGGTTGAGCAATTTGGTTCCCCCTCACCCCTTTGGAGATTTCTTCTGCCATGTTTCAACAGGAATGAAAGAACTCTCCATGCATTGGGCAAAACTGATAAATTTTGGGATTAAATCTGGAGTTCTTGATTGGGTCAGTGCAGCAAAAATAGCGGATCATCTCCGTACGGTGCCCGACCAGCAGCTTGATAATCTGTTTCTTCTGTCCCAAGCAGGCAGTGAAATAAGGGAATGGGGGAATCAATAATGTCCTGCTAAGCCAAAATATATGAGCCGAGGAAAACAAATTGGGGGGGAAAGGAGGTTTGCAACATTCCTTGGTGTGTGTGTGTGTGTGTGTGTACATCCTATAATGTACTGACTTGTACATAGAAAGTTATGGGAGGACCAAGAAAAAAAAAATTAATAATTCTACTGAAGCCAACAGTAAAAGCCCCAACTCTTGCAGTGTATTCTTACTTCTTACGCTAATCTCGTTAATGAATTCTGGATGTAAGCCCTTATTGAAGTCATTCACTCTCGCCAAACTCCCCCACACACACCTTTCACCAGTGGTGATTTAAATTATTTGAAAAGTACTTAGCTATGTTGTGGTTGAGTTAATAATTACCATGTTAAAATGGATATCTAAATTATATGTGTTTAATCAAATTATAGCAAACCCCTCTCACCTTAAGGACTTTATATTCTAGCTCTGCACCAAATGTTCTCTCATTTTCATTCCTACCTTGAAATTCTACTTCTTGGAGGGGAAAGAGAGTCAATATTTCTTTTTAAAAATTATAATGGGAACAACCTTCATTTTTTTTAACTCATTTGCTCTTATTTGTCTTCCCATCCAAGGCTGCTAAGCTACCATTTTGTTTCCTCGCTTAGGAATTCTATTTCCTTCTAAGGCTGACACCAATTGAACATCATATGGTGAACATAATGATGTCTATTTGGCCTGTCACCAATAAAAAGCAATCTGTTTTGGTCATCATCCAGAGCTCAAAGGATAGCTGAACCAACTCAGCCAAGCAAGGACATCAGGGAAGGTATCCAATTTGTTTCCAGTTACAATTGAAGGTATTGGTGATAACTTTTAAAGTCCTCTATGTTTTGGTCTACAGGACCATCTCTCCTGTTACAACCCCCCATGCCCCCTTCAGTCATTGTCTAGGGGCCTCTTGCAGGTGCCTGGCCCCAAGTTTGTTGGCTTAGCTGTTACCAGAGGAAGGGTTTTCTCCATGATGGCCCCTAACTCATGGAATAAGGATGGGAATGAAGGGGGAAAATGTGGTTCAGTTTGGTTCATGGTTTGTGGCGGACCCACGAACCAAACTGTGAACAATCACAAACTAAAAAGTCTTCATACAAACTGGATCCTGATGTGGTAGAACATCCCCCCCCCATAGCTAGAGGCACCAAACTTGCAGGGGATCTCTGGTTGACTCTCCTCTACCTGCTGTCCACGTTTGGTGAGGATTGAATTTTTGGGGTCTAGGTTACCATCCCTGAAAGAGGATGCCCCCAGGTAAGTGCTTTCTGGGGAAATGGCAGACACAGGTTCAGGAGGTTCAGAAGTGTATAGAATGCTGCCCCTGGGGTGTGCTAGAGACACCAAACTCAAGGCAGATCTCTGTCTGACTCTCCTCTACCTGCCTTCCAAGTTTGGTGAGGACTGGATTTATGGGGTCTGAGTTACTGCCCCCCCAAAAGAAGCCACCCCATCCTCCATTACTTCCAGTGAAGGAGAAAAACAGCAAAAAAGCAAGGACAATAGAAGTCCAGAAGAACAGAATCGAAGTTCCTGAGAATCTCTGCAGTAGAAACTGAAGGGGGGGGGGATTTTTCCCAACCCAGCAGAACCACTGCAATGTGCCCAGAGACCACCTGAAACCCAAACCAGTAGGCAATGACATACATAGAAGTAAGCTCCCAAAGCCCAGCTGAGACCACCCAAGACCCAAACTCAAAAGTGTGCAATGAATTATGTGGACGTGGTAGTATGTAGATATGGTAGCTTGAAGCCCTGAATCTACCTTAGACCAAAACCCAGACCAGTATGCAACAATGCAAGTAGACAGGTGGCGCAAAGCCCTGAGATGTGGTGTAGAGTCCAACCCTGACAGCCAAATACCAAAGTGTGCAATGTGGTGGCTCAAATCCCTGAGACATATGTAAACGTGGTGGCTCGAAGCCCTGAGATGTATGTAGACATGGTGGCTCAAAGCCACAAGTCCTACCCTGACACCCAAACCCCAAAGGGTGCAACAATGTCTGTAGATGTGGTACCTTGAAGCCCTGAGTCCAAACCTGACACCCAAATCTCAAAGCATGCAACAATGTATGTAGATGTTCCCTTCCCTTCCCTTCCCTTCTCTTCATTTAATGTTACACACAACAGGGAACTTCCCTTCCCTTCCCTTCCCTGCCCTTCCCTTCCCTTCCCTTGTGTTTCTTCCACTGCCTTAAGTGCTGCAGGAAGAAAGGAGGCTAACAAATATTTTAATTTTTTTTAAAAATAAATACTTTTTTCCTCTTTTTTTGTTGATAAGCCTCGGGGGAGCGCCCATCTCTGTGGATTGCTATTAGCCACTTCTGGAGCTAATTGTCTAAAAAGTAGGATGTACAATAAATAAATGAAAGCTGTCATGGTAATGGAATGTTTCCTAGCACACTCACAAATTGCATCCTAGGCAAACATGAAGGATCACGCTGCGAACAGGGGGGTGTCAGGACCTTATGTGGCCAATTAGATTTAGTCGTCTGCAATGCCACGGAGTGCAAACAAAGCACAGTGAAAGTGAGGGCAAATAGCCCAAACATTTTCTTTCTGTTTGTGGAAGCAATTACTGGAGCATTACCAGAAAGAGAAGCTTTTTAAAAAATATTGACAAAAACATTCCGCAAGATTTCCCCCTTTCCGGCCCAATCTTCACCCATTCTGTAATTTTGACTCATCTGATAATTTTGGCTCTTAGGGCAGGGTTTTTGATTCAAGAAGCAATGAGTGTCTGCATCCTTTGCATTGATGTGTTTATGTATTTTCTCTTTTAAAATCTGAATTCAGCAGGGAATATTCACTCCTTAGCTCATATTCACTCCTTGCTGGGCTGGGGGGAGGTGGGGGAGGTTTTCACGGGCGATCTGCGGACTGGCCGCGCAGCTGCTCCCAGCAAACGGGACAGGCAGGCTACATAAGTGGCGGAGGCCATGATGCAGAAGGCGCTCCTGCCGCCACTCGGCCCTGTCGTGGCCCCCCAGGAGGGAGGGCACCTTGTCCGTCAGCAGCAGCGGGCAGGCGGCAAAAGGAAGGGGAGGGAGGCAAGGTGAAGGGCGAGACCAGGCCCTCAGGCTGCCTGCCTGCCTACCCACCTTTGTGCGGTGCCTCCCTGGGAGGCCAGCTTTTCTCCGTGGGGCTGTTGGTGAAGCGCAGGTACGCATAGGTCACCCCCTCGGAAGCCCCAAAGTCAGAAATCAGCGCCCAGAAGCCAACGCCTCGCCAGCCCCTGGGGAAGACTTTTTTTTTAGCCCATTCAAGAGAGATCCGTGCGCTGGTTTGAAGCCAGAGAGCAAGGTTTCAGTCCAGACTAGCACCTTGAAGGCCAGCAAAGTTCCATTCAGTGTAGAAGCTTCAAGGTTATCCCTTCTGCCGACATAGGCATTCTGCAGGGCTTGTTTTTCCTGATCGTTGTTTGCTTGTGTGACCCCAAATCTCTTTCCTCCTTTTGCGGTAAGGGGGGTGTGTGCCACGAGCTAGCCTCACCTAGTGCGCAAAAACACTTCGGGCCAGCCATGTGACCAATGTCATCTCTGTCCCGTAGCCAGGGCAGAAGCCAGCCTGGAATGGGTTGGGTATAGAGGAATCTTCCAGGAAATCCAGGAGCTGTTTTGCTGCTGCTCTATCAACTACCTTACTCAGAAATGGAAGATTAGAAACTGGGCGGTAGTTGGCAGGAGCCCTTGAGCATCAGCAAGGGATAGGGAGTACCGGGAGGACTTTGGCTTCTTATATTAGGCAAATGGCAACCCTGGCTACCTCTCCCTGCATCGCTCCCCCATCAATAAGACAGAGGACCTGGATGGAGCGGAAGAGGGGAAAGGGGGAGGAGAGCATTCGTCTCTTCATCAAGTAGAGCAGATCTCAGTGCTGTTGTACCTCTGGCATTTTTGGAAATCTGAGAGCAGGTACTGAGCGTCATCACAAAATGGAGGCCATGGGGAGCTAGACACCAAATCAAAATGTCGGAAGAGTCCACCGCAGAATGTGGGGAGGTTCCAAGCCAAGCATCTTCCCACAGTCAAGGCAGCTGTTTCAGAATCTGCCTGATGGCCTCTTCGGAGGGAAGGCCTTCTCCCAAGAGGTGGAGGAAAGCTAAGGTTTCTCCCTTGCTTTGGGGAAGAAACATGTAAGCACCGGGAAACAGGCATGGCAGCATGCTTGGGCACCACGTTGGAGATTTCTGATCTAGTGCATGTATCAATCTGTGGCATTTTTACCCCTCCTCTGAGGAGCTCAGAGCAGCATACAGATAAACCCCTTCCTCTTTTTATCCCCACAATCACACTGTGATGAGATCAGTCAGTCTGAAGGAGAGTGACCAACGCAAGGCTTTATGGAACAGCTTGGAGTCATCATTCATCTACCTACCTACCTACCTACCTACCTACCTATCTACCTATGACTAAAGAGAGCCAGTTTGGTGTAGTGGTTAAGCAAC
>NW_015165297.1:61507-68539 GCF_001447785.1 Gekko japonicus
TGGATCTCCCAGTTCAGAGTCTTGCCTACAGCTTACAGCAACCTGGGTACCAACATATCGGTCTACAATAATGCAGATTTGCAGTTAAAACAATTCATAATCTACAATTAAGATCTGCAGTTAAAGTAGATTTAGGAATAAAACACATAACAATCCATTTAAAATCAATAACGTCAGGAACTCCTTTGCATACTAGGCAACACACCCCTAATGTAGCCAATCCTCCTAGAGCTTACAGTAGCCCCTGTAAGAAGAGCTCTGTGAGATCTTTGAGGATTGGCTACACTAGGGGTGTGTCGCCTAATATGCAAAGGAGTTCCTGCTACAAAAAGAACCCTGAATCATAGACTAAAACAATAAGGTGCCTCAGTGGATAATACTGTGGTCTCATTCGGCTTCTGGGAACTGCAGTCACTGGAGGAGAGGCCAGATCAAATGGACCCTGCTGCCTCAACTAAAGGTTTGGCAGAAGAACTCTGTCTTGCAGGCCCTGCGGAACTGTCCAATGTTCCCTCTAAGCTGTAGAGTCTTGTGAGCAAAAATTCTACTTTGTGAGCTACTGGCATTAAAGTTGTGAGCCAGTGATTTGGCTGCTGCATAAATTAGTTTGCTCTGGAGCCATCCTTCCTGAGCGAAGACAAAAATGTGTGAGCCAGAGGCTAAAAAACTGTGAGCTCGCTCACACTAACTCACCTTAGAGGGAACACTGACTGTACCAGGTCCCGCGGGGCCCTGATCTCATATGGTAACTCATTCCACCAGGCAGGGTCCATGGCCAAAAAAGCCCTGGCCCTAGTTGAGGCTAGTTGGACATCCCCCGGTCCAGGGAGTGCCAGGAGGTGTTGGTTCGCAGAACATAATGGTCTATGGGGCTCATATGGGGAGAGGCGGTCTCGAAGATATGCAGGCCCCTGGCCGTATAGGTCAGCACCGGATGCAGAGAAAAATTCAGCAACTGGGGCGCTCATCTCTTTTTGAAGATTCCCCCCCCCCAAGCCTGCTGAAGCCTGTACTCTATGCTAAAGTAATACAAAAATACTCACCCCAAGACTGCTGAAGCCTGTACTCTATGCTAAAGTCATACAAACATTGTCCTTCCATTTTGCACTTTAAAAAAGGATTTCCCCCCCTCCCTTTTCTGGACATGCCTTGTTTTTCAGATTGGAAAGCCCTACTACATACACCCTACGGCAACGTCAAAAGCGTCACTCCCATCTGCAGTCCTGGAAGGAAAATTTAATAAAACTCCTTATGAAGAAAGGATATGTCCCTGTTGTGCAGATGGTACTGAGTCTATAGAACATGTAATATTTGGTTGTAAGGCATATAACAACATCCGTGAATCTCTTCCTTTCTCTAAGACACTTCCTCTTTCTCGTAGGCAAAGAATCTGCCTTTTAAGAAGTTTTTTATCGGATATTCGAGCAGAAGTTACTCATCGGGTGGCTGGGTTCAGATGGCTTGCCCTAAGCATTAGAAAAACTATAGTAGCTCAAAAAGAGGAGAATTAAGATTTAGTTTTATTAATTTTAACTTTATGAAGATTTTTTCTACATCAAAAGCACATGATGACAACAAGGGCAGAGGTAACAAGAAGAGGGCTGTGCATGTTTTCTGCCTATAGGTGCCGGAACACTCCATCGGGGCATTAATCTTTAACACTTAATTAATTCAGCCATTTAATTTAAATTAAAACATTATTGTACACCAAAATATAGACTGCCTTTATGCACTTTAACAGAGTTAAGTAATAAGAGGGTGATTTCGCGGCTATATATATAATTAATCCAACTCAGCCTGCCATAAATACTCTGCTATATCCTACCAAATACATTAAACTTGCAGAGAGTTTTGACAATTTAACTGGTGCTTAGCAAAATAACTGTATTCGGTTGATTTGTATGTCAGTTAATGGACCCCGAATTAGCATGTTAATAGGCATTTATTTTATTATGGCGGGAATTATCTAGCCGATTGCTAATTAAAAGTACTTAAAACATCCTTTTAGATTTCTGGGAAAGGATTGATGCATTTATGACCTACTTAATTTTTAGATAATGATATGGTAGCTTGATTTATGTCTCAAATGTATTGGATTTGAGCCGCTAGATTGATATTTTAATATCCCTTAATACTTTTTTATGGAAATGAAATCAATGGTATACTTCTAACATGTAAAGTATTTGAAAACTTTTGCTTTCCTGTTTAATAATAATCTTTCAATTTATTAATCACTCAATCCTGCAGATCTTGCTGGCTCTGAGCGATTTACAGTTACTCATTCACGCGGGACTAACAATGGTTTATGGGGGTAAGGGAGGACAACATATATCTTTTAAATCACACACATTCACAGTTGGCGAGGGTTTGATTCAGCTGCATGGTCAGACGTGTTCCATCGGCATATTCACTTCGGCGTGGCTAGATGACGTCAGCTCCTCCAAGTCTTGCAACGCTGCACTACCACCGCCTGGCCGGAACGACCCATTACAGGCTTCTCGGAGTTGAAGAGATTTTTTCTTAGGCTTTCAATCTTGCGAGCTGAGCATTCCAGTCGCCAGCTAACACCCCCCCACACACACACCAGGGTGGTCTTTGGTGTGCCCACCCTCTCTAAGTTGTGGTACCCATTTTATCTACTCGCCAAAGCTTTCTAACTGCTGGGTGGACGGTGAGCTAGGGACAAGGCTGGTAGCTCACACCGACACGGGGCTAGAACTGACAGTTGTATTGTTCAGCTCAGATGTTACTAACCAGAGGATAAATCTTCTGTGCCACCGCTTTCTTCTCATCATGCATGCATGTGGAACTTAAGGAGTTCCTTTTGTGGTGGAAAGTGCCGTCAAGTCACAGCCAACTTCTGGAGACCCTGTAGGGTTTTCAAGGCAAGGGATGAACAGATGTGGTTTGCCACACTGCCTGCCTCTGCATAGCCACCCTGGTATTCCTTGGTGGTCTCCCATCCAAGAACCAGCCAGGGCCAGCACTACTTGACTTTTGAGATCTTATGAGAGCCGACTAACCTGACCATCCAAGCCAGGGCAGATGTAGGGTAGGAGTGGAATATTCTATGGGAGCAAGTAGGATATTAGGAAGCCCTGTTTTCTTATGATGAGTAGCAATCTTGATTAATCACCACCCATGAACTTCCTGAATATATTCTTGATCTTTTTTTAAGTATCAGCTCTATGGGTAATGAATTAATGGAATTAATGTAAACAATCATTATGCATTCCTGTTGTCAATGCCTTCAGGACTGATGTCTTGACCCCCCTCCCCCATTTTTATTTTTATTTTTGATGAAGCGCCTCATCTAGATCAGGAAAGAAATGACCTTTCATTGATTAGCGGTTAATTGCCTTTTGTCTTTCTATCAAATCTGCAAGGCTGTTGACCTTTCGGAGAACAAGGAGTGACTGTCAAGCATGTGCCAGAATGTCTTCATGGAAATATTTCTAAACAGGATCCCTGGTTATCTTTCTCCTCCAGAGTGCTCTGTGAAAATAGACAACTTAAAGTAACTTTGTGTTATTCAAGACTGCACATTGAATGTTAAGTGACAGCAATGCCTTGGATCCAAATTAGCATTTCTGCAAATGCTGAAATACTGTTCCTGAGGAATGCCCTAGACACAGGTGTTGTGGGGCATGTGGGGCTATCATGGGGGAAAATTATGGAGAGTCAGTTTGGTGTAGTGGTTAGGAGCACAGACACTAATCTTGGAGAACTGGGGCCCCATTCACACGGGGAATTTGCCACAGGAGAGCCACAAGTGGATGGCGAATTTTCCAGCCATGATCACACCACAACATCTGGGAAGTGGAGCACACCCGTGGCAAACCCGTGTCATGCCGCCAAAAATGCGCTATTAAAAAATACTTCAATGAAAGTGGTAGCAAACGGTTTGCCACAGTCTGCCTCTGGACACCCTTGGTGTGATCGCGTCGTCTGCGTTGCAGTGCACATGCCGAGGGCCGGAACCGTGGGTTGCCGCGGCGGGGCCTGGGCGCCTCCCCCCCCCTGCGTTTTCCGGCCTGTGTGACCGGGCCTGGGTTTGATTTCCCCACTCCTCCACATGCAACTGCTGGAGTGACCTTGGGTCAGTTACAAGTCCTCTCAGAGCTGTTCTCACTGGAGCTCTCAGCCCCACTTACCTTACAGGGTATCTGTTGTTCAGAGGGGAAGGGAAAGGAGATCGTAAGCTACTCTGAGACTCCTTCAGGTAATGGGTCTAAACCCAATCTCCTCCTCCTCCTCCTCCTCCTCCTCCTCCTCCTCCTCCTCCTCCTCCGCCTCCTCCTCCTCCTTGAACTGAAACTCTTGCAACTGTGGAAATGCAAGTTGGGATCCAGCCCCATCTCCTCACGTTGTAGTCAGAAATCTTTATATTCAACACTGTGTACTTAAAAAAAAAATCAATTAAGCAGTTGTTAGCTCAATGGCCTTCAACATAATAGTGAGTGGACTAAAAAGTAGCTGCCATCAATTGTCCAACATACCATGCAGTGTCATGTGTCAGATACCGGTTTCAAATGCAGTGCATGGAAAGGTGGGCAATGCTCATTATCAGGAGGTATTACATTATTTTCAGTTGATATAGCAAACCACTCTGGTACTTTCCCTCTTTATAGGAACGGTATGTGACAGCAAAGGTATAAGAAAGGAGGCCAGTATGTTAGATAACAGGTTTTTGGCTGACACAAGCTGGGATGAATCACTGAATCAGATCACTGACTGCAATTATGCTTTCTCTCTCTGTGTTATATCAAATCACTTCTGACTTATGGCAACTCTGTGAATTAATTACTCCGAAATCGTTGCTTCAATGACAACCTTGCGAAAGTCTTTAAAAAACAGAAGGCCATGGCTTCTTTATTGAGTCAATCCAGCTCATGTTGGATGTTCTTTTCCTACCACCTTCAACTTTTACTAGTATTGTTGTCTTTTCCAGTGAGTCTTATCTTCTCACGATATGACTAAAGTATAGTAACCCCAGGCCAATAATTTTAACTTAAAGGGAGAATTCAGGCTTGATTTATCTAAAACCCTCTCGATTGTCTTTTTGGTGGCCCATAAAACTCGCCTCCAACACCACATTTCAAATGAATCACTTTTCATCCTTCCAGCTTTTGAATCCTACCTGAAATATCAATACAAGTTATTGATGATATTGATCAATAAACATCCACTTCTGTTGCACCCCTTATTTGCTGCAGGGGTAGTCTGAAACAGATGAGCCATGACAAAAGGAAGGCTTTAGCTACACAGCTAACAGGAACATTAAAAAAGAGTAACAACAAGGAAAAAAGTACAATGTCCACATGTAAAATTTTCCCACAAAACCACCAGTAAACAGAAATACTAATGATCCCACCCTCCATCCAGCAAACAACCAATCCTATGTCAGCCATTTAATCCTGAACCTCATTAGATGACGGGGAGAAGGAGTGGATTTATACCTCACCCTTCAGAGCGGCTTACAAACTCCTTTCCCTTCCCCTCCTCACAACAGACACCCTGTGAGGGAGGTGGGGCTGAGAGAGCTCTTTTGAGGACAGCTCATGAGAGAACAGCTCTGAAAACACTTGTAACTGTCCCGTGGTCTCATCAGCAGCTGCATGTGGAGGAATGAGGAATCAAACCCAGTTCTTCCAGATTAGAGTCCATGCTCTTGACCACTACACAACAACAAAACAAAACACAACCTTTATTGGCACAGAAAATCATAAGATAAAACTTCAACAGCCCCACCTACCTCACAGGGTGTCTGTTGTGGGGAGGGGAAGGGAAAGGAGATTGTAAACTGCTCTGAGACTCCAAGTGAAGGGTGGAGTATAAATCCAATCTCTTCTTCTATTTATTTATTTATTATATTTATACCCCACCCATCCTGCGAGCAGGCTCAGGGCTGTCTTCTTCTTCCTTATTGATTACTTAGTTAATTTAGATTCTACTTTGTTTATGATCACATCAGTACCTACACCCAAATGTGCTTCTGAAGTCAAAAATTAAGATAAAGCTTGGGGGGGGGGGATTTTTATAAAATCACATACGCACGCACACGCACACACACACATTCCACCGTTTTCCAGTCAGCAGTCAGAATTCATGTTAACCGGAGAGGAATTTTTCAATGTTTGACAAGAAGATCTATAAAACTGCCATCACCGGGTCGGTGGGGGTTTTTTTGGCTGATATAACAAGCTGTCTGTGTTTGTGTACATTCAACACATTTTTGGGGGAACCCTCTGTCAGGAGCATTGTTGTTGACCTTGGGAAGTCACCTTTGAAAGTGTCACATTATTCGGCGGCTTCCGAGTTTGGACTATTAACACAGCAATCTTTAAAATGAAATTCTGGCGGACTGACAACGGCATGGAGATAGTTGGAAAGAATCATGGTGCCACGATGGGCGAGTGGACCGGTGGCAAGAGGAAGAGACATCCTGAGTGAAAATGTATGAGAGAAAGAAAGAGAGCATCATGGGAAGAGGTGGGCCCATAATGGGCATCCCATATTCTAGTCTAAAGATAGTCATAGAATCATACAATCACAGAGTTGGAAGGGGCAATACAGGCCATCTAGTCAAATCCCCTGCTCAATGCAGGATCAGCCTAAAGCATCCCTGACAAGTGTTTGGCCAGCTGCTGCTTGCAGAGTGCCAGTGAGGGGGAGCTCACCACCTCCCTAAGCAGCTGATTCCACTGTTGCACAAAAAGTTCTTCCTAAGATCCAGCTAGTACCTTCCCACCCTTAATTTAAACACATTCTTGTGAGTTGTCTCCTCTGCTGCCAATAGGAACAGTGCCCGGCCCTCCTCTAAGTGACAACCCTTCAAATACTTCAAGAGAGCAGTCATGTCCCCCTTCGACCTCCTCTTCTCCAGAATGAACATTCCCAAGCCCCTCAGCCTAGTCATGGAGGTCAAGGATGAAGAAGGAACTCAATCAATTTGCTCAGTACTAAAAAATTAAAAAAGAACAAAAGATGTGCAATGCTGATCTTTCTCTCTCATGAAGGAAAAAAAGTAGC
>NW_015165297.1:68557-90845 GCF_001447785.1 Gekko japonicus
AATGAACTCAATGTTCTTTTATGCTTTAAAAAGACATTTCAGGTATAGAGAAAACCCTGTATGGTGTTTGAGGTTACAAGATAATGAAGAACGCAAGAGTCCAGGAGCACCCTGATGACCAACGAAATTTGTGGCAGGGGATGAGCTTCCATGAGTCACGGCTCACTTCTGCAGATAACGAGTTAGCCAGGAATGCACACCCTTATCAAGTGGGACAGTTAGCTGTTGTTAGGAGATGATGTTAAAATCCTATAAATATCGAAAACTGATCAAGAACTTCTTTTCAGAAGGGGCTCCTTGCCTGTGACCTGCTTACTTTTGGGGATAAGGAACTTTTATGTACTCACGTAATTGTTCTCCTTTAATTATCTATGTAGCATTGATGGATGGTTTTGTAGATCTAGTCAATGTTAAGAACTGATAGTTATGATTTAATTTTTTTAAAAAACCCTTAAAATGGAAGCAGAGATTCTCTAAAAGTATTCTCTTGTGTAACTAAATGCCTAGGGCAGGGGTGTCAAACTTACGGCCCAGGGGCTGGATCAGGCCCCCAGAGGGCTTCTATCAGGGCCGCAGTGGAACTGGCTGTCTTCATAGGTTTGCAGCTTACATATACACACTTGAACAGCATACTCAAGATTGCAACAGCACAGGCATTTTGATGCAATATATCAGAGTCAAGAGGTGTCAGTTATCAGACACTGTTAAATAAACAAAATATTGCAAGAGTGCTGATGTTTTAAGCATGTTTTTATTTTAAGTAAAAAAAAAGCCCTTTGTGTTTGTGTCCTTTATAAAGTTTATATCTCTGCTACCTGGCATGACATTTTATGACACACATGGCCCAGCCCAACAAGGTCTCATTTATGTCATATTCAGCCCTCATAACAAATGAGTTCGACACCCCTGGCCTATGGCTTCTTAAGCACGTGCCTATCTCTGAATCAGGACTGACTAGAGTCATCCAGAGCAGAGCCAAAAACTGGGAATAAAGGAGAGAAGAAGTGGCTTCTAGATCATGAAAGCTTGTATCAGAATAAAAAAAACAACGCCACCTTTATGGGATTTGCATTTGATTTAAGAAAAAAAATAAGTTAACATCACAACATCCCATTAATCCAGTCATTAATTAATTAAGACACAATGGCATTCTCAATAATACTTTCCTCGATGGTGACTGAATCGGCTTAGGATTGCTCTCCCCCTCTCAATAAACGAAATACAGTCATGTAAAGATTGTGACAGTTTCTTTTTAATTAGAGGTTGGCGAGGAAAATGCTTTCGTCTCTTCACTCTGATACTGAGCCACATATTTTGGAAGAAGGAGGCTGCGATCACATGTGCCTTTAGATCTGACATAGGTGCGAATGCCCGATGGATCTAAAGGGAGGGAGCAGGCAGCAACATCTGGGAAGTGTCCCGCAGTTGTCGGCAATCCATGCTGCTCCACCGCAGAAGCGGAGTTAAAAGACACCGGGGAAAGTGGCTCTAACAGGTTCAGACGGGCCACGGACGGACTTTCCCCTGTCTGATGGAGCAAGCACGCTCTCATGCCATCAGGATGGTCTGATCATGCCATCCTGGTTCGGTGCCATTTCCCCCCTCTTCCCAGTATGCGCATCATTGCCTACTCCATAGGGAGCCCCAGTGTGGAGGTGCGATTCCTTGTTTATGTGCATGGGAAGCAGGCAAAAAATGACTCACCCACAGTTGCATCTGATCACAGAGGTGTGATCTTGCAACTGCGCGTCAAATTCCTCCGGAGGAAATAGCCTCGCTTCCCCTCTACTTCAACTGGCGCATGTGACCGCAGCCGAAGAGTAGGTTTTTATACCTTTCTTTTCTCTACCTTAAGGAGCCTTAAAGCCACTTACAATTGCCTTCCCTTCCTCTCCCCACAACAAGCACCTTGTGAGGTAGGTGGGGCCTGAGAGAGTTCTGAGAGAGCTGTGACCGGTCCAAGGTCATCCTGCAGGCTTCATGTGGAGGAGGAGGAGGAGTGCAGAATCCAAGCCAGTTCTCCAGATTATGGTCTGCTGCTCTTCAATACTACACCAAGATGGTGTAGTCAACAAACAGGATATTCCAGCTGATGCTTCTCAACACACACATACACAAGCAAAGAACCATTACAGATGTTAAAAATGCATTGATGTCCAACTATGTGCACACAGTCATGACCTGTGGTCTATACATTTATTATTATTATTATTATTATTATTATTATTATTATTATTATTAACAATAACAACAACAACAATAATAATAATAACAATAATAACAATAACAATAATAATATTCTTACCTATTTTGATAGGAAAATGGCAAAACTATGCTTTAGCGTCACTTGCCCCGTTCCTCGAGATTCATGGACTACAGTAGATCCCCCCCCCCACACAAGACTTACAGAAAACCCAGGCATGTTAATGGAATGTGACTGAGTTGATTTTCAGCTGGAAGAAATTTTGCAACTGCCACAGCTTCAAACACAAGCCACCTCTGAAAATTACTATAGGCCTTTACAGCAATACAGTAGAGTCGCACGCAGTTATAATCATTTTATTATCACTCAGTTCTGTATTGTCTCACCCGCCTGGATGAAAGAAGGAAGGACACAATTAGTATGTAAGCCGATTAATGCTTCAAGAGGGCAACATTTAATTAAATGCCTAGGACTATTCAGAAGTATTAGAGGTACATCTCAATTAAATATAATTAGGAAGGGGAGCTGAAGTAGTCAGATCAGTTACAAAGAAATTAGAAACAAATAGTCCATGTGATGAGTCCATGTTGAGGTTGTGCCCTTAAGTGCATGTTGCGCCTAACTCATGTTGACAAAATGAGGTTAAAAAAAAAAAAGTGCAGACACACTGGAAGTCAGAGAGGCAAACCATGACCATTGACTGAATCCAAGACATTACAAAGGCAAAGAATTATGACACTTGTGTACAACTTCCTTTGATGTGAAAAACAATATGACAGGAACATGTCTGTAAGCTAAAATTCTCAAAAGGACTGAGATGCCACCAGAACAACCTTTAGAAACATCTGAGGAACTTTGAAAGAAGCAAAAAGATTTTCTGCTGAGATTAGTGGCATTTCCCACCCTTGAGCTCCTCAAGAACCATCACCATGTTGTAGAAGTTGTGTGAGGAGACAAGGGATGGAAATGAGACCCTCTGTGCAGCACATAATTTGTGTGCTGGAGGAGGAGGGATAGGTGGGAAGAGTCTTCAGCCCTGTTGCCTGCTCATTTATTTACAAAATGTATCTGTTTCATTTCTGTCCCTACAAGGGCTGCCAAGGCAGCTAACCATTTAAAATATGCATGATAATATATCCCTTATGTATAGGACATTTCCAGCTCTCCCATTGGCTGTACAGTGTGCTATGCAGCACATTGGCCCATAAACAGCCACTCAAGAGTACTTTTGTACCATTGGCTGGGGGCTGGGTCCGCTCCTCTCTCCTGCCCACTGCCATCCTGGACACTCTTCCCTAACGGAATAAACTATCAAAATGGCTGTCTTTCCTGATGAAGACACTTCTCCTTCTTGACGCCTTTGGGACTAATTTCCCCTCAGTGGCTGTTGCTAGGCAACCAAGCTTGGTTCTGTCAGTAAAAAGGCAAGGGAAGGAAGCCGTTTCCAGGCCTTTGTGGGGAACTCATTGGGGCCAATTCTGACTAGGGTTGCCAGCTCCAGGTTGGGAAATTCCTGGATATTTTTAATGGAGTCTATGGAAGCCAGAGTTTCAGGAGGGGAAAGGCCTCAGCTGAATTGAATACCATAGAGCCCACCCTCCAAAACAGTCATTTTTTCCAGGGGGGAGAGAGCTGCTGTCTGGAGTTCAGTTGTGATACTCAGTGATCTTCAGGCTCCACATGGAGGCTGGCTACCATAGGCATAGCAGTTAGCACTTCAGAGCAAGGTCTTCCAGACCCAGGTTCTGGCTGTGGAAGTTGAGAGGGTGATTTCGCACCAGTCAGACTTTCTGCCTAACATACCTCACAGGGTTGTTGTGCAGATCAAAAGGGGAAGAGGAGAATGATGTAAACTGCTATGGTCACCACTGTGGAGAAAGACTGTACTTTTCCTCCTGGGGAACCATTGCTGCCAATATCCAGTTGAGGGCTGGAGATCACTCAGAATTAAAACTGCTCTCCAAATGGTAGATATCAAGGGCAAATAATGGTAAGTTGATGGTTGGCTGGGAAGGAGATAGGGTTGCCAGTTTCGAGTTGAGGGATTCCTGGAGATTTGAGGGGTGGAGCCTGAAGAGGGTGGGGTGTGAGGAGGGGTGGGACCTCAGACAGGTACAATGACAGACTCCACCCTCCAAATGAGCCATTTCCTCCTGGGGAACCATTGTTGCCAATCTCCTGGTGAGGAGTGGAGATCACTCAGAATTACAACTGCTCCTCAGACAGCAGAGATCAGTTCCCCTGGAGAAAATGGCTGCTTTACAGGGTGGACTCTGAGTCATTATACCCTGCTGAGGTTGCTTCCCCTCCTGCTTGGGTTCCAATTGAGGAGGAGAAAAACTGTACTTTTCCTAGCTAGAGGCTCCAGGTGTGGGGGGAAATGGAAAGCTGAAGTCAGAGGGGTAGATAATGGTATGTTGATGGTTGGCTGGGAAGGAGATAGGGTTGCTACCTCCAAGATAGATAAAATGCCAAAGACTCTACCCTCCAAACTAGCCATTTCCTCCTGGGGAACCATTATTGCCAATTTCCAGGGGAGAAGTGGAGATCCTTCAGAATTACAACTGCTCTTCAGGTGGCAGAGATCAGGTCCCCTGAAGAAAATGATAAGGTCTGTGTCATTATACCCTGCTGAGGTCGCCACAGATTAGGGGAAAGGTATGGGGCCAAAAAGGGTTAAACTCCAGTGCTATCTGTGGCTGTTTTTAATGTTAAAGAAATGCCAGAAGATACATATCTCTGGTCCTGTTCACACACGGAATTTGTGGCAGGAGAGGCACAAATGTCGGGCAGAGTATACGGTGCGATCACAAGGACACGTCTAGCAAGCGTAGCACACCCATCGCCGACCCGTAGCATCTGCCTGAAGACCCGGAGTTCAAAAATACCCGGGAAAGCCTACTAGCAAACGGTTTGCTACAGGCCATTGATGGAATACCTACATGTGATCGCTCAAGCTCACTCTTGACGCACGCCAAAAACACCTGCCGACAAACAAAACCCCACTTTGCCACTGCTGCGTCTGATTGCGTTCTGGCACGTTAAACTGTGCCAGCGTGAAAAGCCATGCCTCCCCCACCCCTGCGTTATCTGGCCCATGTGACCTTGGACTCTATCTATCATCTATCTATCATCTATCTTATCTATCTCATTTTTCTCTCCAGCTGGGACCTCCAGCAACTTACCACATGGTCTTCCCTTCCTCCCTTTTATCCTCACAGCAGCAACCCTGTGAGGTCACTGAGAAAGAGTGGCTGGCTCAAAGTCTCCCAGAGTGCTTCTGTGGCAGGGTGGGGATCCAACCCTGGAACTCCCAGAGCCTAGTTCAGTACTCTAACCACTACAGCAGGTTAGGTCTCATGATCTGACCCTGTAAGAACACAACATGGGGTTTGGCCCATAAATAAATAAAACTCTAGTAAGGAGTTTGGAGTAGCTTGGAGAAACGACGACTGAGGGGTGACATGATCGAGGTTTATAAGATTATGCATGGGAAAGAGCAGGTAGAGAAAGAGGTACTTTTCTCCCTTCCTCACAATACAAGAACTCGTGGGCACTCCATGAAATTGCTGAGTGGTCGGGTTAGAATGGATAAGAGGAAGTACTTCTTCACCCAAAGAGTGATTAACACTTGGAATTCACTGCCACAAGAGGTGGTGGCGGCTACAAGCATGGACGGCTTCAAAAGGGAATTAGATAGGCATATGGAGCAGAGGGCCATCAGTGGCTATTAGCCACAAGGTATAGATAGGGGCTCTGGGGCAAGTGATACTCTGTCTTCTTGGTGCTTGGGGGGGGGTCAACAGTGGGAGGGCTTCTAATGTCCTGGCCCCACTGCTGGACCTCCTGATGGCACTGGTATTTCTGGCCACTGTGTGATACAGAGTGTTGGACTGGATGGGCCTTTGGCCTGATCCAACATTGGCATCTCTTATGTTCTTATGAGGGGGGAGAAGCCCCATCTGTTTAAGACTGACAAGGGTAATTGGTGTCTCTGTCTCTGGTTTGTGATTTGCTGTGTCCCAGAAACGTGGCTTAGCAGATGTATTTTCTCCATGGCTGACATATGTATATATCTGCCTCAAGTCAGTCCTTGCCTATTTTTATTTGTATCGTAAATCAAAAAGTAGCACTTAATAAGGTTTCTTTTTTAAAAAAAAATGCATTTGATTAAATTTAGCTCAGAAAGTCTTATTTCAAAGACTGTTTATGCAACAGTCACCTGGAGCTAAACAAACGGCATCGGCACCTTGTAAAATAGATGCAAAATCGTATTAGCATATGGTGCCGCTTTTGAAGCACTTTTTATTTAAATAGAGAACAAGTTATTATTTTGTTCCAAAGAGGGTAATATATAAATACAAAAGGCCTAAAATGAGCAGAGCTTACTTCACAAGCAAAGAGTGTTTTGACGGCTGAGTCGTGTGTTCTGATTAAAGATAGCAGCAATTGTGTGAACAACAAAACATTTGACTCTGGGATAAGGGAATGATGCTCACAGCGGAAGGTGCTGTGTAAGTGGAGTCACATTGTGTAGAAGGACAAGAGGTTAGGACTTCCTGATCTGATGCTTGTCAGTTACAATCCCACTATATCACAATACTATAGGTTTCCCTTGCTCAAAAGCCAGTCAAATTCGACTCTAGGGATGCGGTGCTCATCTCCGTTTCCAAGCTGAAGAGCCAGCACTGTCCAAAGATGTTTCCATGGTCATGTGGCTGGCATGACTAGACGTTGAGGTGTACGGTACACTTTTACCTTCCCACCAAAGTGTTACCTATTTATCTACTTGCAATTTCTTGCTTTCAAACTGCTAGGTTGGCAGGAGCTGGGACCAGAGACGGGAGCTCACTCCTTCATGTGGCACTCGGGTCTCGAACTGCTGAACTACAGACCTTCCAGTCTGCAGTTCAGTTTCTTAACCACTTGAGCCACCGCAGCCCCCCAAACACACACACAATACTATACTACAGTGTTAACATATGTCCATGGTTGTACCCAATAGGCTGCTATAACGGCACCAGCAGGGATAGGTTTTAGTAAGTCATTACGTTCTTTCCACACTAGGGTTTCCAGCTGATGGCTGGCATTCAGTGGGAGTCGGGGTGTGTGCGGATAAGGGGAGGTGCAACAATGAGATGTCACATCTCTCTAGGAATCACCAGAAAATCCACAAATCACTAAAAAATCCAGAAACTCTATGGTTTTACCAGATACAAGAAATGTAGGTCCTGTTCTTGTAATAGTAGGTCCTGGATGTCACTGAAATGGAACTGATTGACAGGTGTAGTGACAAAAAGGATGCGTATTTTCTCACACTGGTGAGAGCCAGGGTGGTGTAGTGGTTAGAGCAGGGGTGTCAAACTCATTTGTTATGAGGGCCAGATCTGACATAAATGAGACCTTGTTGGGCCGGGCGATGTGTGTCATAAAATGTAATGTCAGGTAGCAGAGATATAAACTTTATAAAGGACCCAAACACAAAGGGTTTTTTTTTTACTTAAAATAAAAACAGGCTTAAAACATTAGCACTCTTGCAATATTTTGTCTATTTAACAGTGTCTGATAACTGACTCCTCTTGCTCTGAATTATTGTATCAAAATGTCTGTGCTGTTGCACTCATGAGTATGCTGTTCAGTTGTGTATCTGGAAGAAGCAGCAGAAGACAGCCAGTTCCACTGCGGACCTGATAGAAGGCCTCCGAGGGCCTGATCCTCCCCTCGGGCCGCATATTTGACACCCTGGGTTAGACTGTTGGACAAGGTTCATATCCCTACTCTGCTATGGAAGCTGGCTGGGTGACCTTGGGCCAATCACATGCTCTCAGCTAACACCACCTCACAGGGTTGTTGCACGGATACAACGGGGGAGGACACTAATGATGTAAGCCGTTCTGAGTCTCTGCTAGGGAGTAAAGTGGGGTATAAATGAAGTAAATAAACAACCCGTAATTGATTTATGGATTTTGCTATCACAAAACTTGGTGATGGCCGGCCCCTGGATGGTTTTTAAAAAAGAATTTGACAATTCCCCAGACTGAAAGGTAACTTTTTATTATAAACTGGGCTTGAGGCAGCTTTTCTCAAAAGTGATTTCTTTATTCAGCTCAGAACACAGCAACAACACACAGAACAATCCCAACTTAGATACAATTTGGAACTAGCTAAACCACACCTTTCGAATACTAAGGTCCAATCATGAGTGAGCGCTTAAGACTAATAGGGTTTGTTCCTGCCGAATATCATAGTCTTTCTTGATTGGTCCATTCCACAACATCAGCCAATCAGGTTGTTGATTTTAGGATACTGGGAGTCTATGGAGCTTGTGACTGAAGCTCAGGCTCATTCTCCATTCAGGCTATCTACATAAGGTAATACATAACACTTTTCAATATGATACAGCCAGGGGTCGTTTCATAGAAAAAGAGCTAGGGGAACTCATTAGCATAACTCATTAGCATATGCCACACCCCCTGACATCACCGGAAGTGTGTCATAAGGCCACACACCCCGCCCCCAACGGTCCCGGCCGTCGCCGGCCTTGCAGCTCCACTGCCAAGTCCCATGAGGGGCCCGGCGGTGGACCTGCAAGGCCAGCAGGAGTGCAAGGAAGCCCCGCGAAGGCCCTCCCTGGCCCCAGGCAGGCAGGGGTGGGGAGAGGCAGGGAGGAAGCAACTTACCCTCCCTCTTCTCCTGCCTCCTCCTGGCTGAATGAGGGCCGGAAGCGGGGCGGCCGGAAGCAGAGGGCGGGGCTTCATCATGTGCCCCGCCCCCGTACCTCACCCGGGGGAACTGCGATCCCCCGCGATCCCCCCGAAATGACCTCTGGATACAGCACCTATAGAAGTGCTGAAGGCTTCTGATTACCTGATGATGCAGATAGACAGTCAGGGGGCTGATTTCTTGGTAACATCATTGGTGGGAAGTTGGGACTACCTACAGAAATAAGAAAATGGATTTCAGTGTATGTTGTGAACTTAATTTTTTTTTTTAAGTATTAAGACATTTCCCTTATTCCTAAAGATGCCATGGAAAATAATTTTGCCAAAAATATGAACACCTGTTTTCTACTGTAAACAGCAAAAAAGATAATTCTCCTTTCCACGAAAACGCTAATTTGGGGACATGTATTGTTTTTATAGCTATTCTCAGACATTTATCACTCCCAAACCTTTTTACTTCCCAGTCTTGTCAAACATGTTTTACATCAATAGCTGTGCAGGGAGAAATCTATGGCTCTCTGCACAGTGTGCCAACACCTTTCCAAACGTTAAGGAAACTTTGAGGCAGGAAGACATAAATCAGTAAATTTCACTTTGTCTAAATGAAAACAACATTTATTTGGGTTTCAGAGAGATCACTAGCACTGGTGACCCATTCATTCCCGGGGACAGTTCAAAGAGCGGGTTCATGCCCTTCAGGACTTAAAAGGGCTTAGGACCAAGGTACCTGAAGGACCCCCTTCTCCCATATTGTCCAACAGCTTTAATTTGTGTTTGTCATTTTATTTCTTCCTTTTGCAGGCTGCTGCATGCAGGTATCTGGAGAGGTGGCATACATATGTTCTCAATAAATCAAACAGGATCAAATATATACCCCAGGTAGCAATCCTAGAAAACAGAAGTGAGGTGCCTAAAAATAAAAGTATTCTTGATGTGTCCTAAATAGGGATGGGCACAAACCGAACCATGGAGCAAAATTCGTGAAGAATTTTGCCCTGATCGTGGTTCGTGAAATGAAGTTTGTGATGGGTCTACCATCATGAACTTCCATGAACCTTTAAGGCAGTTTGTTATGGTTTGTGCTGGTTCATGATTACAGGAGAAAGCAGGGATTTAAAGGGACTCTGAGTCCTTTTAAACCCCTGTTTTCTACTCCCTGGGAAAGCCCAAAGAAACAGCTAAGCAGCAGGGAGCGCTCCATGATGCTCAGCTGTTTCAGGCTTTCTTGTGCAGTCCCTTTAAAGGGGTAATGGTCCGAGTTCAGGTCTACCAGTACAGTGGACAGGGGCAGGTAGACCTGTTCTCCAGAGGCCTGGTCTCCCACTATAGTGGACTGGGGTGGGTAGACCTGTTCTCTGGAGGCCAGTATTTATTTATTTATTTTATTTATTTATTTATACATTCAGCTTATATACCGCCCTGACCCCGAAGGGTCTCTGGGCAGTTTACATACAAAGTCTAAGTCTACTTTTTCCCTATCTACGGCCACATGGTACAGGGGCAGGGGCTGCCTACCAGCAACCAGGTAGTGGGGCTTGCTGTTTTCTGGCTCGTCTCCTATTTCTTCCGGCGGTCTTCGGGTCAGTGCTTTCGTCCTGGCGTCCAGAGATAGGTCTTCCATTTTTGGGTGGCTTTCTTCGGCAGGCCCATCTGGTGCGCGGTTCGTGTCAGTGCGGCTCCGGCTAACGTCCATTTTGGCTCCACCGCGCCTGCGCTTACACGTCACCGCGCCTTCCAGTATAGTGGAAAGGGGCAGGTAGACCCGTTCTCTAGAGGCCTGATCTACCCGTATCGAGGAAAACATTTTCTGTAATGAAATTTGACTTGATTCGGTATTCTGCTGTTACAATGTTTAAATTATTCTTAAAATATAGTTTAAAAGAGTTATGGTTATGGAAACAATTGTCTAACAAACGAATCAACTGTAGGCTTGCTCACAACTTTAATGCTACTAGCTTTTTCTGCTTAGGAGGTAGACATTTTGCTCACAGGACTGTGAAGCTTTGAGGGAACATTGCTGGGGAGCCCTGCATACTTGTGGGATTCCCTAAGCCTGTATGGGAAAAAAAAACCTATTACATTTCTGACATGCAAAAATTTTCTGCAGCTTTTCTCTGTTGTGTGATGGGGCTCTGAAAGGCTCTGGGTGGGTCTGTGAATTGCTTCCTATCCCAAGCTCTGCTCTCTGTTCTGTACACAGCCACTGCAACCTGAGATCCACTTTTGGGCTTTCTGAAATTCCCATTGAAAGGGACTGCAGTCCCTTTCAATGGGGCTTGCAGGGGCCATGGGCCAGTTTAGTTCGTGGTTCAGTTCATGGTCCGGCCATGAACCACAAACTGAACTGCAAAAACATGGTTCAGGCCCATCCCTAATCCTAAATATAAAAGTATAATAAATGATTCCCAAGACAATCAGAATAGGGTAGCCAAACCCCCCTGTGGAGGTGGATGTACCCTGCCAACAGACCCTGCCCCTCAGCCACTGACTGGCTGGCTGGCCGGCAGGGGGACTTACCTGGAGAAAGAGAAAGGCCCAGGCCCTATTGCCAGCATCACACAGGAAGTAACATCTTCACACCAGCAATAGCAGACAACACTCTGGTATTTAGGCAAGAACTCTATGGTAGAAGCCGGTTTTACCATAGAGTTTTGGCCCAAATACCAGAGTGTCACCTGGACATCGCTGGTGTAATTATGTCACTTCCTGTGAGATGCTAACAATGAGACCTGGGCCTTTCTCTTTATTCAGGTCTTTATCCCCACCCCCCACCAGTTACCAGAGGGACCCAGCAACCCTTAAATCAGAGCTAAGTTACACCCTCAAGGAGAAGAGTGACTTACAGTGCCATTCACAGTAGTGGGCTTAGAAGGGAATGACTGTGTTTAGGATGGCTCTGTTGAATACTAAATAGTGACCAGCCTGCCAGTTGTCTCTTCCTGCTTCATTTGAATGGCAAACACAGGGCATCCGGGCATCCATTTTAGAGCTTGAAAAGTTGTTCTGGGAGGGGAAAACTGAGATCAGTGAAGTATCTAAATGGAGCCACCTGCCCTTCATCCACCCCCAAAGGCCCATTTGAAAGTCCATGGGTGGGAGAGGAATCCACTTAGAGGCAAATTGGAGCAGGGAAACTGCAAGGGTATGAAACCCTCCTCCTACTTCTCTGTTCTGAAACCCTCCCTTCTGAAGGGCTTTTTGAGATAAAAAAGGGCTTTTGGCTACCCCTTTCTATTTACTGATAAATTAATTTCTTCCACATAATTCATGGAGTCATATTGAGCATTTCCTATGCAGCATCAACAACACATAGACCTTGTCTGGTTCTCACTGAATCGTTTAATCTGAGGTGGCCCCGATTCATTCACTCTGGTTTTACAGCCCACCCAGATTAATTTATTTAGGTATTTATGCCCCACCATTCCACACAATGAGGACCCAAAGTGGCTTATGGTGCAGTCTTAAGATGAGGTAGGCCCTTCTCAGCAAATTGTTGCTAATGAGCTTAGAAGGCTGTAACTCAGTTTAAGGGTGAGCTGTTATTCTTTTGCACACAACATATGGTCTGTAATTTTTCTATTTTTTCTCTCTCTCCATAATCTTACTTTTGCATTTGGGTGATTGTAAGATTTTTGCTTAAAAGATAGCATTTGTTAGAAACGGGGGTGGGGGAGGCACTTCAGTCCCCTGTTCTCTCTCCCTCTCACCACTCAAAGATCCATTACCAGGCACCAGGGGTCATTTCCTGCAGGAGCGCACAGGAGCGGAGCTCCGGCAGTAAAGAGCCCAGGGGGACGGTCACATGCAACAAGCCCCACCCCCTGCTCCCAGCAGCCCTCAGTCAGCACAAGAAGCAGCCAGGTAAGCTGCAGAGCTCCCCCCTTCAGCCCCTCAGTCCAAAACAGTCCAGCGGCACCTTTAAGACCAGGTTTTATTCAGGTACAAGCTCTCCCTTTTCTGTGAGGGACAGATCTGCACATTCTCCCCCCCCCCATACCTAGCAATCCAAAACAGTCCAGTGGAGCCTGAGCAGTGGGTGTTGCCTTCTCACACACTTCTGGTGATGTCAGGGGGTGTGGCATATGCAAATAAGTTATGCTAATGAGTTACGGTAATGAGCTCCTGCACCTCTTTTTCTACTAAATGATGCCTGCCAGGCACTACAAATTAACACTAAGTAATTAACTAACACCAGGTAGGAAGGGGCAGCAATGACTAAGTCAGTATTAAGTTAGCATTAAGTTAGCTGGGAAGTTAGTATTAAAGGGCAACAATGAAAAGGAGCAGGGATTTGTTGATATTAACTTTACTTACAAGTAAAAATGATCTGAGGAAGGGAGCAGTGAGTCACGAAAGCTCATCCCTGCCACAAACGTTGGTTTTTAAGTTGCTCCTGGACTCTTGCTCTTTCCTACTGCTATAGACAGTCTAACACAGCTACCCATCTCGAAGTAAAAATTAGGCAGACCAAATCTCTTGCTATAGTGGGAAACCTCATTGACCCCAGCCTCCGTCTTCCTGCTGCTGTCCAGTGCAGCAACAGAGGCAAAATGGAGGGAGGGGAGTGTCATTGCAGTGTTTTCACACTATCACTTGTGGTCGTGTAACCAGTGATTTTCGAGCAATCTTTCAAATATCTAGAGCATCATGGCAGCATACAACATCACTTCTGTTTCTGTGACATGGAATCCCTGCCCCTTCAAAGCTCCCCGTTAGTATAATCTTGACTTTTGGGGTGGGTAATTGGCAACTTTTAAGGGGAAATATACTGGCATTTTAAGTGCTGTGTAGAACACTTATTTAAAGCACATAAGAAGAGCCATGCTGGACCAGATCGATAGTCCTTCTAGTCCAGCATCCTGTCTCACACAGTGGCCAAGCAGTTCCTCTGGAGGGCCAGCAAAAGGGCAGAGAGGCCAAGGCTTTCCCCGATGTCACCACTTTGGGATATCTTACATATAGCATGCAGGCCAGCATGACACAGTAGTTGGAGCATCCATCTAGGATCTCTGAGACCCAGGTTCAATTCCCCTTTCCTCCAAGAAACTCACTGAACTCATTCACTCTTAGCTTTACCTACCTCACGGGGTTGTTTTGAGGGTATAATGAGGAAGGGGAAACCATGTATTCCTCTCTCAGCCTACTGGAAGAAAGTTGAGGCTGACAGATAGATAATGTATTATTTGCCCCTCACAGTGACTACTGGAAACATCAAAAGTGGTCTCAAGTATGCTTGCATTCAACGACTGGGCAGAGTTGACAGTGCATGAAAGGGAAACAGGTGTAAAAAGAACAAGAAGCAAAACAAACAGACAAAGAGGAACAAAAACGGGGGAGGAAAATGTCAAGTACCGAAGCTTGTAGATTCTCAGATATAAACACTGGAGTAATGGTGAAGGATTTAGCACTTAATACATCCAGCAGAACCAAGTGGCAATGTTTCTCTTGGATTGTTCCACCTGAGGTCACACATACCTGCATCCATTAGATGATATAGATCAAGACCGCATTCAAAGCCCATTCAGCCTTATGATTGTTCAAATGATCATTCTCCCTGGAATGAAATGAAACTCATTCTGTTGGGGGGGGGGGTCTAAGGGTTACCTTTTAGCCCCCCTCTTCCTATAAGACTGAAATATACTGGGTTCAGACGTGTAGAAGTGATCAGCTCATAGTTTATTAGTGATTCAACAAGAGAAAGAAGACCAGGATCCCTGGCCGAAGCCAGGTATTTATGCCTGAAAAGGGTTACACCCCAAAACACCCCACTCCCAACGATAGGCTATTTATACTCTATTCTTTCCCAACTGGTCCAACTGGTGTACCCTTTCTCCCTACTGGTCCATTCTAGGATCTTAGCAATCTATTGTTATGCATCCCAAGCTCAGTCCTTTTGCAAGGGCAGTTCAGGCTCAATACATAACAAAGACATAGATATAATTGTGATGTTTGATGATTTCAGCCAAGGTCCCCTTCTCTTCACCCTCCTTCCCCCCACTTAGGATGACCTCATTGTGCCCCTTCCCCTCTTCCATAGGCCATGTTTCCAAAAGCTGTAGCCCTCTCCACCATCTTCTCTTTCGCCTGTTTTCCCCTTGACCCTTCTCTTTCCTTTTATTTCCCTCCCATCCCCAGGTTAAACTCTGGACATTGTTAATGTGATTTTAAATGTAGTATCAGAGTAGGATCTGGAAGATTCTGTGTTGAAATGGTTACTTTGATGTGAAATTTTCTGGATGGTCTTGGATCAGTCCTACCTAAGACATACACTGCCCTCAGCTTCTTGAAGGAAGGATGGAATAACCATGTACAATACAAATGCACACACACACTTATTAAAATCACCCAACCATGTTGCAACCCTACCAATTAACTGACACACCTCAGGGAGAGGCAGTGCTGGTCGCACAATTGGTCCTGTTACGTAGTTCTTTTCCCCTCCGTAAAATTAATCCCACCACAGAATAGCACCCAAGAGAAGGGGCTTCCATATGGATTGGTGGCCATGTGTAAGAATTCTAAGAGTCAAAATTTAACACAAGTTTCTTCTAAAACAGGTCCTAAGTCAATCTATCTTGCCACAGCGAAGATATTCTTCTGCTGAAGCCGTAACAGGTCCCCCCTCCACAGTTGTCACCTACACATGGCCTCATCCTGCTCTGTCCATTTCACCATGTTTCTTCCCAGGGCCGGCTCACCTGCTAGGCTTGTGCCAAAGCGAAATTGTAGGTGTCATTGTTGTTTTCCAGTGGGACGCAATGACAGTTTTAGCTGCAAATAGCAGGATGGAGACCCTCTCCACCACTGAAGGAGCAGAGTCCTGAGCTACCCAACTGTTCAAAAATAAATTTTCCGGCGTGGGAGTGATGACTAAGTAATCAATGCTTTTGATTTGAGACATAATGCTTTCCCAAAATGGGAGCTGTTCTTCTCCTTCTAAAAAGAGGGGGAGGGGTAGAAAGACTTTAAAATACTCATTTGGTTTGAAAAATAGATATACAGCAATTAGCCACATTTCTCATTTATCCTACATTTTACATTGAACTACTATCCCTACGCAAAGGGGGGGGGGAATCTTCTCAGAAATGAAGGCTACAAACTTGAGCAAGGCATTCCTTCTGGGGAGAGTTCACAGAAGCTGGGACATTTGACCTTTTCAACTGGCCAAAGATTTGCAGTCTGGTGTCAAAGCAACTTTTAACGTTTATCTGTAGGGGTTTTCCGTTTCTCCTGTGGTAGGCTTCTCAAATTTTTCTGTAACTTCTCCCCGCAAAAAATATGTATTTATATTGTCGATCCATTGGGCATTGTGGTTAGGTAGAGACCGGGGGAAAATATGTTGTTTTCACATTGTGCTGAAGAGATGCTCTGTCTGCTGGAACAGTCACAAAACTAGCCAAGTCTACTGGGAACTCCTGTAAAACTCATGAAGACTGAGCTGGAAAAAAGGAACAAAACTTGGGGAACTGTCTGGGCATCTTCACAAACACAACCATCTTCTGGAAAGAAACGACGATCTCCTTACATTGAAAAAAAGAACCACAGAGATCAAGGGAAGTGCACCCCAATTCCTATTATTACCTTTGTAGTGATACATGCATCTCGAATCCAAATAACCATTACCTGCTTGATTAATTTATTGGGTTGTTTTTTATCATCATCATCATCATCATCATCATCATCATTATTACTGATTTGTCTGTGTTTTAAATGATTTATTCTATTTTATCAATTGTAAAATATATACTGTTTATCAACTTTGTGGAAGCCGCCCTAAGCCCACCTTGGTGGGGAGTGAGGGGTAAAAGTTAAATAATAATAATAATAGTAGTAGTAGCAGTAGTAGTAGTAGTAGTAGTAGTAGTAGTAGTGTAGTAGTTTGTTGTGTTTGTTGTTGTACACCCTGCCCTATCCTACAAGTGGACTCAGGGTAGCTTACAACATAAAATCCATAAAACAATGAAACAATAGATGGCACAATAAACAGTTACAACGAACCCCGTCCCTCATATCAGGTGGATATAGGCACCCCAGAAAGCGCCAGTGCCCAATAATATTATCTAAAATGGCAGGGCACTGTAATGTAATGTGGAAACAAAAAATACCCCGAAATAATTACAGGGGTGAAATTGAGTGTAGTATAGAATGTAAGTTCGGGGACAGGGTTGAACCAGGATTTAAGGTCTAGTGCAGAATCACCCTATATTAGTATTGCTGTGCCAGTAGATGAAGTGCAATTCTTGGCTACCTAACAGAGACATTCATGTTACCAGAACAAAGTTCGAGTCCAGTGGCACCGGCGTGCATATGGAAGCTTATACCCAAAATTAACCTTCATTGGTCTTAAAAGTGCTACTAGATTCAGACTTTGTTCTGTTGCTTCCAACCAACATGGTTATCCACCTCAAACTATATTCATGTTACCAGTGTGGGATCATCACAAATCATGACACAAAGGTGAATACGCCTCGCCTTCATTTTGGATTGGGTCATTTATCATTTGTGAGTTGAAATAACTTTCTTTAGTTGTCTTTTTTTATCATCCCATGACTTTGTGAGCTCCAAATGGCTTACAGTCATTTAAAAAAATAAAGGAAGAGGGCTAACAAATCTCCCACTTTATATCTCACCAGATCACCTCTAAATATTATCTGGCTGTTTCTGGTTTGCTCTCCAGTAAAAAAGAGATTAGTCATTAGAGTTACACACAATCACGTTCAATTAGATAAATCCACAATATTTCCAAAACAGTCAATTTCTTTAAAGGTTGCTTTTTCAGTTGGGAATATCTTTTGCATAGAATCAAAGGTGGTCTGTTACAAGAAAATTGGATGGGTGTTACAGTCTTGATCAGGTGTATCATGTCAGGGAAGACAAGTAATTCCCACCCTCCCCACTACCCCATATTCCCTTATCATTCACCAGACACTTTTCTCTAGGGTTGCCCACTCTCAGTTGGGAAATACCTGGAGATTTTGAGGGTGGAGCCTGGAGAGGGTGGGGTTTGTGGAGGGGAAGGATTTCAATGGGGTATAAGGCCATATAATCCACCTTCCAAAGTGGTCATTTTCTCCAGGTTGTCAGCAAGCTGTCATATTAGCATCAGGCATATAGATGCCTGACCTGTATGTTCCTAATTACTCATGCTTTGCTTTCTGTAACAGGCTTCATGTGTTTATAGTAGTTACCTAGCAACCTAGGCGCCGGCTCGCACGAAACAGCTTGTTAGGGAAATGCACAACACTTCAAGGACAGGTGGGAAGATAAGACGTTTTGCTTTAGTTTGCTTGGACTCAACTTTTGCTAACAGCCTGGGAACGGGAATGTTTTGGTTACACGGGCCGTTCTGGTTCCCAGCCCTTTGGCGCTCATTTCTCCCTGGCGGGAATCTGACCCATTGGTCCAAGGGTTGTTTGAATTCTTTTCATATTACCTATACGGCTCTCTCCATGTTATTCTAATCAGAAACCTTGTTAGTGAATCATCCTTTCAATAAAGTTTCCTCTTAACAGAGAAGCGACTCGTTGATTGATGGGCCACCTGACACAGGTGTGTTGGCAGAGCTCTAGAAATAATTCAATCCACACTTTGGCGTTTGCTGTCATTGAATTTACTGCAACGGTATTTTGCAGAAAAACAGTAACTGACTGCAGGCCACTAATAGAACAGTGAGGCCTTCAGACCACTAGCACTAACACATACTAAACACACAGCAGAGAGAGAAACAAGAAGAGGTTGGCTGAACTACAAGAGAGAGATAAAAACATTAATTAACCCTTAAACACTAGAGAGTGCACCACAGCTCCCCCTAGGGTACAAGTGGACTAAACTATTGTATCAGCCGTATTTACAGTAACTAGACCAATAGCAGGTGGTTGCTTCCCCAACAAGGTGAACTGACACCTGGGGATCGATTGTAATCCTGGGAGATTTCCAACTACCACCTGGAAGTTATCAAACAAAGAACCACTGTGATGAAAATGACAATAACATTTCATAAATCTTATAAACATCAATTTGTATATCAATTAAAACTTTACAATAATGTTAAGGAAATTCTAACATTTTCAAGGAAAAATCCAACATCCTCAATGAGCACCCAGTTATACACTAATTTCACCGATCTTCCTCAGGAGTAATCCCATTGTGTTGGGAAAGTGTCAGCCTCTTGATACAGCTTAACTTCTTTTTTTGTTCCTTCAAATAGTTCCAGCTAAACTACTTTTTTACTTTCTTCAGATTATTGCAGCTTGACTTCTTATTTGATTTCCTTAAATTATCCTGGAACAAACATGGTTATTTAGAATGGAAAGAAACATGAAGCTGAATGGAATATAGTTTTTTTTTAATTTTTAAAAAATTATTAACAAATTTTAACTTTAAACTTACTTCCAGTTCCATTTCAAGTGACTGAATTAGGAGCAAGCCAGTTAATTAATTTCTAGTAGTAGCAAACAGTGCTCTTTTTTATCTGGCTAGAAGCCTTTTTTCAAATTGGCTGGCAATTGCTCTCTATCTCACATTGCTGGCTCAATGGCTCACTCATAGTTTATAGGAGTAGCATTTCAGTATTTTTTTCTATCTGGCTGAAAGCCTTCTTAATAGATAAACTGACAAATGCTCTCCACCTCTCAAATTGGAACTCAAACTCTCAAGAAACTATTCTGGTTGATTCCATGCAGCTGCATGTTACATACCTCTTTCTTAAAGGTGTAGAACATTGACAAAGTTGCTAAAGGCTGAACTCCTATATAATACATGCACTATTAAATAAATTTGTGAGTAGTCTTTAAATGAGCTGGGCTCTATTTAATTATCTTATCTTCAATTATTACAGCTTACTCACAAATTTATTTAATAGTGCATGTGCTTAAATATGATACGTTATCTCGTGACTACATTTGGGTGTAGAAGGAGTGCCCCTAGACTTGTTATGTTCCAGACCTTGGGTTAGCTTTCTGCAGCCCTGATACTGGGCACAGAATTCAGCTTTCTGCAAATTTCAGCTTTTTTCTTTACTTTTAAAGCAAGCCGGAAGACGTAATAGGGAAAAATGTAAGCAATGAAGATTCAGAAGCTACAAGGGAGGCTAAATCAGAAAACAAAGATCTCCATTTTCTCCACATGCATAATGTTCTGGGCCCAGAGGATGCATTTCATGACCTGTTTTAGTGCTCACTTTTCAAATGGATATTTTCAAGACATTTTAAATTCCAGTTTTTGAACTCCAAAGGCATTGGCCTAATTCTGGAAAGGAGCGTCTGAATTATGCTTGTCCTAAATGACTTATTATGAATTTCATATGAAGAGTTAATCTTAACTAAGAGACTTTTGAGACTTTATTTTTTTTTTGGGGGGGGGGAATGTGCAGCGTAATGTGTCGTGAGTGTAAAACTTTAAATTACTTCCATCCAAAAATCGATTTGTGACTATTATTTTTATGGATATTTCTTTTTCACATTGTTTGTTGAAGAATTAGTAATTTAAGTAACAAGGGATTAATGCTGCTAGGACCAGCTGCTAATCCAAAGATAAGCACTTGGAGTATGAAGAAACTCAGGAATTCCCTGAACGGTTCAGCTTATCCACTTTTACAATGACCTAGACAGACCAGCATTTCCTTGGAGAATAATTCAATTTCTAGGAGACAGTTATGCTAACATATAAAAGATTTATGTAGTGCACCACCGGTGCTAAAGGAGTGTTTCCAAAACAAATCAGCTGTGACAAGGAAGCAGCTTTTATTTATAGGCCAAACCATAATTCTCTGCGAGACCGTTAACATTCGGCACTAGGTTTATCACAATCTCGAGTTGCAATATTCATTATTTTAATCATTGTATCTAATCTTTGGTATTGCTTACCCATTCGAGGATGGGATTAATTGGAAATCAGAATGTGACAGCTGTCATTGAAGAAAAGTTGGGTTGTCTAGCTTTGGGCCCTTGTGTGAAAACCAACCTCCAAAAGGGTGGAACTGCATCTTGAAAGAACAAGGGGTGGCCACCCAGAATAACAAAGAGGTGTCATATTCTCCCACAAGATATCTTTTTCTGAGGTCCCCAACTTCGTTGAGGCTGTCGGCCCTTTTGGAATTTAGAGAAAGGTAGTGGGCGCCACCACAAAATGGCTGCTGTAGAAAGCGGGACCAGTCACAAAATGGCTGCAATGGAGGGAGGGGCATAACTCTCCCCATTATCTTTCATTTAAAAAAAATGTTTTGATTTGGGTTTAAAAATTTCAGTTTTACATATCAATTTTAATAAGAATACAGAAATGCACAGACATGCAAAAGTAGCACAAAGTGGGCCAGTACATGTACCAGGACAAACGTTACTCCCCAAAAAAACATACACACATACAATTTATATTTAAAAACTGTTCTAGAGGATCATGTGGCAAGTGCTTCACAATCAATGAGAATTTGAGTTTTTAAAGTTTCCAGCACATCATTGGTTAAGTTGACAGTTGTCTCCCATGTCCCTTCAAGGGATTGAAATCCCAATGGCTTTCCAGATTCTGTATGTGCTCATGATATCACCTGGATCCACTTGCTAGGCAAGATCTTTTAGATTATTGGTCACTCTCTCAGTCAAATGCATCTCCTTATAAGATGGTCCCCAAAGGCAAATCATGTTAGGAGGCAGCTTCATACTCAGTCATTTGTTCTGAGCATCTTGGGAGGTCCCTGAGTAGTTTTGTGGTTTCATCAAGTTTTCTCTGGAAGATTTATGCTTCTTCTAACTCAGACTCCTCCATGTACAGCCCAGAGCAGTAAGTCTGTCCTTACTAAGAGAGGATTCAAGCCTATTGGATAGTTCCTTTTCTATTATTGTTGTGTCTTTTATCACATCAGCCCTTTCAGACATGCCTTTGGTTTTATCTGCTGGTGTCTCTGGTTCTCTAGGGCAAGAATGCCCTCCTTTGGTCAAGGCATCCAGCAGGCTATCAGCCATGAAATAGGGTTAGTCTTGAGACTTCACCAAAAACTCATTCATATATATATATATATATTTAAAAACCTTGATCTTCCCCATAAGTCAAGTAAATTAAATTGGAATCATCCTTGCTGATGTTTGCAAAAGGGAGTCATAGGCTGAAGCATAGGAGCTAAAAGGCCCATAATTCGACTACATCACTGGAGTAACTTTGTTCCTTTTGTCTTCATTGAAGCCCTCCAAGGCAGGGGTGTCGAACTCATTTGTTATGAGGGCCAGATCTGACATAAATGAGACCTTGTTGGGCCAGGCCATGTGTGTTATAAAATGCAATGCCAGGTAGTAGTAGTAGTAGTAGTAGTAGTAGTAGTAGTAGTAGTAGTAGTAATAATACTTTCGCTTTATTAATCGCTTTCCCCACGAGC
>NW_015165297.1:91051-97726 GCF_001447785.1 Gekko japonicus
GATGACGTTGGGGCTTCAGGACCCGTATGTCGTATCCCCACACTGCCACCGCCTGGCCGGAGCATCCCACTGCAGGGATTTTTCTTGTAGCCAAGTAGTTTCTACCACCTTCCGATCCTGGAGCAGGACGTCCCAACCGACAGCTAACACCTTCCCACAGGGGAGTTGGTGTGCCCACCCTCTCTAAGGAGTGGTTCCCATTTTATCTACTTGCTGAGGCTTTCGAATTGCTGGGTGGACGATGAGCTGGGGACAACAGGCTGGCTGCTCACACTATAAAGTAGAGATATAAACTTTATAAAGAACACAAACACAAAGTTTTTTTAAAACTTTAAATAAAATATGCGCAAAACACTAGCACTCTAGCAATATTTTGTTCATCTAACCGTCCGATAACTGACAATTCTTGCTCTGAATTATTGCATCAAAATATCTGTGCTGTAGCAATCTTGAGTATGCTGTTCAGGTGTGTATTTGTAAGCTGCAAACCTACTTTTGAGTTGACATTCATTACAAAAATCTCATGCTCAGTGTTCTAAGCCTAGGGCCCAGGGAAAACATAAATTGCTTCATGTGCTGGTCAAGAACATGAGAAGGCATCCTCACGGAGACTGAAAGCTATGTGTTTGTATCCAAAATTGTAGTTTTTCCCACTGAAATAACTACAACTCCTATGATGTAATGCAAGAATAGAGAGACAGAAATCTACAGTGGTCAGTATCAACTGGCTATCTGGGAAGTCTAGGTTCAAAATCCCCAATCTACAAAGGAAATGTGCTGAGTGAACCTGGTCTGGACACACACTCTCAACCTAATCCACCTCACTGGCTTGTTGTTGTTCCTCATCTAAATAGTTCACATCGCTTTCCTACTGAGAAAGACTGTTTCATGAGGGCATGAATACAGTGAAAAGGGGGAGGGAATCCTGTTGCATCCAGGAAAGCCCTGGCACAATGAGCCCAACAAAACACACACTGTAGCAAAAAATACAAAATCTCATACCTTGAATAAAACTTTGTTGATCTTAAAGGTGCTTTGTAGTTCTCCTGTGTGATTGAGGTGGCTGAGGAAAGCAAGGCAGGAGGAAGGGGAGGAGCCTCAGCCAATAGAGGGTAAGAAAGGCTTGCCTTTGTCTCCTGTGTGATTGAGACAGCCTGGCCAGGAAGCAAACTCTGGCTCATTCCCTCCCTTCCCCTGGGAGGAGTAGGGGGAGGAGCCTCAGCCAGTGCATGGAACAGAAGCTTGCCTATCTATCTATCTCTCCTGTGCAACTGAGAGTTTGGTAAAACAAGCTGTGATGTAGAAGCAGCAGCAGACCCAGGGCAAGAAAAGCCTAGGACCCAGGGAAAACACAAAATGGCTGGCCATTGTGAGCTTTTGTACATAAATTGCTTCATGTGCTGGTCAAGAACATGAGAAGGCATCCTGACGCAGACTGAGAGCTATGTGTTTTTATCCAAAATTGTAGTCTTCCCCATTGAAATAACTACAACTCCTATGAGGTAATGCAAGAATAGAGAGACAGCAATCTACAGTGGTCAATATCAACTGGCTATCTGGGAAGTCTAGGTTCAAAATCTCCAATCTACAAAGGAAATGTGCTGAGTGAACTTGGTCTGGACACACACTCTCAACCTAATCCACCTCACTGGCTTGTTGTTGTTCCTCATCTAAATAGTTCACATTGCTTTCCTACTGAGAAAGACTGTTTCATGGGAGCATGAATACAGTGAAAAGGAGGAGGGAATCCAGTTGCACCCAGGAGAGCCCTGGCACAATGAGCCCAACAAAACACACACTGTAGCAAAAAATACAAAATCTCATACCTTGAATAAAACTTTGTTGATCTTAAAGGTGCCTTGTAGTTCTCCTGTGT
Source organism: Gekko japonicus (assembly GCF_001447785.1). Lineage (NCBI taxonomy): Eukaryota > Metazoa > Chordata > Lepidosauria > Squamata > Gekkonidae > Gekko > Gekko japonicus. The sequence continues at coordinate 92,928 of NW_015165297.1, forward strand.
GATTGAGGTGGCTGAGGAAAGCAAGGCAGGAGGAAGGGGAGGAGCCTCAGCCAATGGAGGGTAAGAAAGGCTTGCCTTTGTCTCTTCTTTGTCTCCTGTGTGATTGAGACAGCCTGGCCAGGAAGCAAACTCTGGCTCATTCCCTCCCTTCCCCTGGGAGGAGTAGGGGGAGGAGCCTCAGCCAGTGCATGGAACAGAAGCTTGCCTATCTATCTATCTCTCCTGTGCAACTGAGAGTTTGGTAAAACAAGCTGTGATGTAGAAGCAGCAGCAGACCCAGGGCAAGAAACAGGAGATAGCCATTTCCTTGCAGACTGGATAGGAGCCCTCCGAGGGCCTGATCTAGCCCACAGGCTGCATGTTTGGCACCCCTGCTGTAAGGTGTTTACGCCTGACTGCAGCTTTCCAGCTGTCACACCCAGCTTTGTGGAATTATAACCGAGTTCCCCTACATTATTTTCACCTGGATTAAGAAGTCCCAGGGTCGTTGTGCCCTCAGGTTTTCTTCTTTCAAACTCACACTGAGCATTAGCAGGCCATATTGTTAATTTCCCTCCCGATTCTCTGATGATTCATTCAATCAGTTCCTGTTCCCTCTCTAAATTACCGTTCCTTATTATTTTTTTTCTTCAAGCAGCTCTTTGTCTTTCCTCTTGCTCCTGATTTTACTGGAATGAAAGAAATACTCAACCCCTATGATATACTTTTTGTGTTCTTTGCTGGGAGTTTTACAGTCTCTGATGTCTGTTTCCATGGAACTCGGGTCTTTCTCAAGACCATCGTCTTCTTCTCCAGCTGACTGTGGAGCCATTTTATCTTTCTGCTTCCTGCTTTTCTGATGGTCTGCCATAAAGTCTATGTTTCAAACTTTGAATTCGTTCCTAGCTGAGTATTTTCATTCCCAATTGCAGTAGTATTTTTTTCTGGTTTCCGGTTTGTTATAAACCATAGCATTAGTACACATCAGTTTGAAGTTGTCCTTTAGTTCTTCTGTGGACTGGTATCCATTGTTCTTGATCTTCTCTTTCATAGTACTAACATCCATTGGGTGTTTAAGGATCATGGAGTAGGTGGGAGCAAAAAAGTCAGTCACGGGGAATGAAAAGAAAACATTTGGAGCCTTTCTTTGCAGCTGTCCCACAAGTTGATTCAAAGCTTCTTGTTCCCGTTCTTCTTGTTTTGCTAAGCTGCTTGCCAGTGGTTTTTCTGTGGGCAATTCCAGTCTTATAGTGTTTTGGCCTTTCATGTCTCTTTTCCCTTCACTCTCTCCATGTCTCTTTCTCCTTCACTTTCTCCATGGTCTTTATCTAAATTCTTTTTATCTTCCTTGACTTGTCTCCCCCCCCCTTCTCTGGAAACTTGCTTTTCTTCTTTCTTTCTCTTCTTTCTTTTCTTGTCTTTGTGTTTTTCATGTTCATTTTTGTCTTCATGCAGTACAGGATCAGGTACTGAACTTTGAGTAGAAAGTTCAGCAATTTCATTTCCCCCCACTTTTATACAAGCTTTAAAAGTTTCTCAACATAATCTTCATATAAGTTTTCTTCTGCCTTGTGCTTCTTGTGTTTCTTGCCCATGGGGCCCCAGCTCGGTCAAGCTGCTTCTCGTGGCTCTGTTCCCCTCCCTCCCTCTCTATCTCCCCAGCTATCAGTTTTTCATATAATAGGATAATTGTCAGAACTTAGAGTGGGTCTCTCTGGCTGTTACTGTGGGGACATCGATCTGTTTGAGAGAAACCGAACAACTGAGTTACAAGGATCTCCCTGCTGCTCAGTTGTTTTCATGAAGGCTTACCCCTGCTTTCTGCTCTTCACAAACTGCACCAAAATTCATGGAAGTCCATGGTGGTTCTTCAGTTTGTGCCTCACGAACTACAAACCATCCAATTTTTTTCCCCCAATTCAATTTATTATGGGTCTATATGACTGAAGTCTTGACCAAAAAGAGAAACCATCCAAATTTGTGATGAACTTTTCTTCATCAACCAGTTTGTGCCCATCCCTAGCCAAGATCTGATGAGATCACCGACCCTGAACTGATTACTGAAGCACTGAATAAGTCTCCTCAATGTTTCTACATTCTACATTTCTGAAGTGGTTTTTGTACAGAAGAACATATCTTTATGTGAACACCCATTTGCATTCTGACAGGGTGGTAATCCAGGAATGCGGATCTACCCATTGTGGTATTTAGGACATAGATACACAAGTTTGGTGAAGCTCAAATTCTGACAGAGAATCAGGGACATGTACTGCAACAGGAATTTAGTCTCTTGACAGGCAAACTGCACTTAACTTTCCCTTCTTGGCTCTGGAAATAAATGTTCCATTGCTTTTAACCTCAGGGACTTAACTCTTCTGAAAGTCAAAGGAGCTACATCTAGAACTACAGCTATATTGGAGTCCAGTAGCACCTTAGAGACCAACAAGAGGTGGGCTATAAGCTCTTGAGAGCCAAAGCTCCCTTAGTCAAACCAGCATGGCTACCCTCCCTTCATCAACATAACTACTGTCCCTTCATCAGGCCGACTCGTCTACCCTCTTAAACTAACCACAGCTATAGAGGTTAGCAAGGAAAAGAAGCAGGGGTCATTTTGTAGAAAAAGAGGTGCAGGTGCTCATTGGCATAACTTATTAGCATAACTTATTTGCATATGCCACACCCCCTGACATCACCAGAAGTGTGTCAGAAGGCAACACTCACTGCTCAGGCTCCACTGGACTGTTTTGGATTGCTAGCTATTGGGGGGGAGGGGGGAACGTGCAGATCTGTCCTCAAAGAGGAGGGAGAGCTTGTACCTAAATAAAACTTGGTCTTATACCTAAATAAAACTTGGTTTCCTTTTCTTTGAAGCTTTCTGCAGCTCTCTAGGCTGCACATAGTCAGTGGCCTCCTCCTCCAGACCTCAACTAAGAGTCCTGTCTGCTCTGATGGACCCAGCACAAATGGGGGGAGGGCCTCCACAAGTGACCTGGCTGCTTCTTGCTCCTCGTGGCCTGACTGAGGGCTGCTGGGAGCAGGGGGCAGGGCTTGTTGCATGTGCCCACCCCCTGGGCTCCTTACTGCTGGAGCTCTGCTCCTGTGCGCTCCTGCAGGAAATGACCCCTGAAAAGAAGTATCATGAGGGTTAAGTGTTAGGACTGCAAACTTGTAACCAGTGGATGAATTACTGTAGCTTCAATTGCTTAACTGGTGGGCAATTTTAATCTGGGGTGGTTGTTTTTTTTTTTTTTTTTTTTAAACTGACAGAGATGCGACCTAGTGGAATATTCATTTTACTTTGTCTGGAGTGTCACTGTAATTGAAATAGAAAATATTAAATGTTAAAAATGGTGTTTCCTTCTGACAATCTTACTCATGTTTTTTTTAACTTTAATTATATTAAATTGCATTAGCCTATGTGGGTTTCCCCCCCTCCACAGTATGTATCAATTTCCTCAATACATTTATCTAGTTTGCAATGGAATAATTATGATTGGCTTTGTGGTGGAACGGGTTTACTCAATCCGGCCCTATTCCACCCTAACCTCTAAGGGTTTCTCAACACCTGGAGAGGATTTTCTCTCTCTCTCCAATTCTTTGTAAGAATTGCCTGCTGGGAGGGTCAAGACTCCCAGCTTCCCTTCCCAGTTCTGTGGTCTTGCCTCTGTGTCTCCTGCTGCCCAGCGCCTGGTCACCACGGGGACAGTTTACTGCCTTGTGTGCCCCTGGGGGAATAGTCACTTGCTAATGGCCTGCCTTCTCCCTGGCACTGCTTGTTTAAAATAGCTTGTTCAAAATGGTGGAAGTCTATGTGGTACAGAGTACCACTACCAACATCCAAAGTTATAAAGTATTTGTTATAAAGCTAGATTGGTGTAGTGGTTAGGACTCTGATCTGGGAGAACAGGGTTTGATTCCTCACTCCTCCACATGCAGCTGCTGGTGTGATCTTGGGTCAGTTATAAGTTATTTCAGAGCTGTTCTCTCACGAGCAGTTCTTGAAAGAGCCCTCTCAGCCCCACCTACCTTACAGGGTCTTTTGGGGGGAGGGGAAGGAAAAGAAGATTGTAAGCCACTCTGAGGCTCCTTCAGTTAGTAAAGGGAGGGGTATAAATACAATATCTTATTATTATTATTTAAAAGAAAATATTCACAAGCATACTTTTAGCACAGCACCAGATTGAGCAAGGGAGCCAAAAGAAATGGGTAAAACACAATTTCTCTGTCCCTCTCTCTATACATGCCCTATCTCAGATGTTAAAATGTAGGACAGGCTCCTTAGTTTATGAAGTTACAGATCTCTACAGAGGTTTCCTTTACTTTGAAGCTTTCTGCAGCTCTCTAGGCAGCACATAGTCAATGGCCTCCTCCTCCAGACCTCAGCTAAGAATCCTGTCTGCTCTTATGGACCCAGCACAAAAGAGAGCTCCCTCCTTGCTCCCAGGAGTTTTATCTTCTCCCTTTTCCCTTCCACTAACCTGGTAAGGCCAATTCAAGGAAGCTTTTTCCTGACATCTCCAGAAACTTCCTTCTTGAAGTCTCTCTAGTATTTAATACCTTCAAATTTCTATTCCCTGCTTGGAAAGGAAGGGGGGAGAGCTTGACTATTCCATTGTCTAGACCAGAGGTGTCAAACTCATTTGTTACGAGGGCCAGATCTGACATAAATATCACTTTGTCAGGCCAGGTCATGTGTGACATAAAATGTATTGCCAGCTACCAGAGATATAAGCTGTATAAAGGATAGCAGCTGGTAAGCTCCAAGTTGGTGTATCCTCACTGCAAGGCCCCATGGGCTGGGAGGGGGGTGCAAAGGAAAA
>NW_015165297.1:98049-100406 GCF_001447785.1 Gekko japonicus
GGGGGGGGGGGCTCAGAGCAAAGGTTTTGCTCAGTTCAAACCTCCAAAAGAACAGTGCTTAAATATGATTCACAGGCTTTAAAAAATGAAGTAATTTTCATCAACATTGTTGAACCAATTTAACCTGTTGCATTATGAAGTGAATTTGAATTTGATTGGATTAGGTGTGATATGCAGAGGAAAAGTAGGCTTGGAGATATCATCATTGGTAATGAGACAGGAAACCTAGGTCTCATTTTGGTCCTGGAGGATTCAGTCTAGGAAGATGCAAAGAATAAATGGACATAAATTTGAAGAAGTGAGCATAGAAAGAAAGCTCATAGCCTTCCACATTTTTTTGTAGTCTTCAAGGTGCTACTGGACCCCTACTCTTTCTACAGCTATACCAGAAATATAAACTTTATAAAGCTGATTTCAAATGCCAAATGGCAATTGCAAGTAAATGACAATAGCAGGCTTGATTGGATTAGATGCGATATGCAGAGGGGTAGTAGGCGTGGAGATACCAACATTGGTAATGAGCCAAGAAACCTAGGTCTTAATTCGGTCCAGGAGGATGCAAAGAATAAGTGGACATTAAGTCTGACATTAGGAACCACAACATTCAAAAAACAGTGGGGGGACATTTAACCTTCCAGGACATTCAATTGCTGACCTAAGAGTAGCAGTTTTCTTAGAAAGGAATTTCAAAGGGAGATTAGAAAGAGAGACTGCTGAATTGCAACTGATAATGAAGATCAATGCATCCTCCTGGGCTGAATTGAGACCTAGGTTTCTTCTCTCATTACTAATGGCTGCTATTGTCATTTGGCATCTGAAATCAACTCACCCTACAAGATATAAGAACAGATGGACTCATATTCTAGCTATATCTGAGGAAGTGAACAGTGACTCATGAAAGTTCATGCTCTGCTGCAAATTTTGCTAGTCATTAGGTGCTACCGGACTCTTGCTCCCTTCGACTAATAAAGATTGCAAGCTGTGTTTTTAGGTTTCTTTTATTATTATTATTATTTTATCTGTTAAAACTGGAAAGGGGGATCTCTCCAAGTGAAACAATGTGCTACTTTTGGACTGGACAAAATCTACTCATTGCTAGTAGTGATGATTTTAAAAAGTTTTAAAAGGAAGGGGGTTAATGTAAAGAAAGGTAGCCAGTGAAGTGGGAGGGGAAAGAGGGAGACCACGTGTTTAACTGGAATATACAGAGCCATAAATGTATTTTTTTCAATATTTAGCTATCTACTCTCAGTCATTAAACCTTGGAATTGACTTCCAGTCTATGGAACAGCGATGGCGGATGCTCTCCCCACAACGGGGGAGAGAGAATCACACACCAGTGGCCTGGAGGGGTGCCACCTCAAGTGACACCCCCGCGGAGCCTTTGCAATAGGCTCCAGGCCAGGGGGATTTTGAGGGGCAGCCTCTTTGATGACGCAATGCCGGATACTTGAGGCTCACCTCTGCCCTGATGGTCCAGTTGCTGAGTGGCCTTTGGGCACAAGCTGGACTGACCAGGACAAGTGCTGGAGATCGAGCAGAATGGCGTAAAACTGAGCGTGGTCAGAGAAACTGACCGACAATGAACGTGAGTTCTGAATAAAACGGAGTAGTTTGAAAAGAACCTTGGAATTGACTTCCAGTCTACAGAACAGTGATGGCGGATGCTCTCCCCACAATAGGGGAGAGCAAATCACAGACCAGCGGCCTGGAGGGGTGCCACCTCAAGTGACACCCCCGCGGAGCCTTTGCGATAGGCTCCAGGCCAGGGGGATTTTGAGGGGTAGCCACTTTGACGGCACAATGCTGGATAATTGAGGCTCCCCTCTGCCCTGATGGTCCAGTTGCTGAGTGGCCTTTGGGCACAAGCTGGACTGACTGGGACAAGCACTGGAGCAGAATGGCATAAAACTGAACGTGGTCAGAGAAACTGACCGACAATGAACGTGAGTTCTGAATAAAATGGAGTGGTTTGAAAAGCAACTCTCCACCCCCCCCCATGGTTGAAAAAAGAGATTGCAAAGAGGGATGCCTATTATGCAAGTGAGCAGCTAACGGACACAAAGGGGGGGAGGGGAGGAAGTAAACCGAAAGTGTTTCGAGAGTCTTATCTGAATTGTGAAGTCGTTTGGTGAGTTTTCCAAGTTGCGTAGAAGTGGCAGAAACTGTAAACAAAATGGGAAAGATGGCGGCCCAGCAGAGAAAGTTTAAAATGAAGCTGGGCAGTCAGAGTCCGAAACCGGAAGAGGGAGCAGATGTCCTCAAACTCCTGGTGGATATGCTCAAGCCGGTGATGAAACAACTCGATGGTATTAACCAGCAACTGACCGTGATGAATAAAAACTTTGCAGCACAGC
>NW_015165297.1:100760-122290 GCF_001447785.1 Gekko japonicus
GTACTAACATTTTTACTAACAGTGAAAAGATCTCCTCCTCTTGGGGTTTTAGTTTAGTGTGGTTTGCTTTCCTTTATCCTTAGTTGTAGTCCCTTTCCTAATATTTCTTTGTAGTTTTTGTAGTATTTGCAAAATAAAAAATATCCCTCTGGGGATTTAAAAAAAACAACAACCTTGGAATTCAATCTGTTATAATTCCTAATCAAGGTTGTTGTTTTTTAAAGAAAATAATATCCCAGATTGGCACAGAAAAACCTAATTTTTAAACAAAAAAACTTTTCAGAATAAGCCAAAATAAATACCCTTTAATTCTCTTTATCCCAGATGCATGTCTTTCCTGCCCCCTTCCTTTTTTAACATGGCTGTGTGTGTGATCAGGTCTCTAAGTAAACAGCAAAGCAGGGCTTGTCAGAAGAATCTCCCTCCCTCCCTCTCTCTAAAGAGGTGTGCATGCACAGGGAAGTGTATACCTGAAATAAAACTTTGTTGGTCTTAAAGGTGCCATGGAACTCCCTCTCTTTCTTGCACTCTTTCTCTCTTTCATTCCACCTCCCTCCCTGCTTGGCAACACAGCAGAAGTCCCAGAGGAGGAAGCAAGAGAGAACATTGAGGGACCTTTTCTCTAGTGCACATGCACTCTCCTTTTCCTTCACCCTCATTTCCTCCCCAAAGGAGGGAAGAGAGGCTTGACAACGCTGCAACAGCCCCAGAGGAGGAAGCAGGAGAGAGTGGAGGGAGGTTTTCTCTGGTGTGCATGTGTGCACTCTCTTTTTCCTTTCCCCTCACTTCCTTCCTAAAGGAGGAAGAGAGGCTTGGCGACACAGCAGCATTAGTGGCTGAGAGAAGGAGCTGCAGAGAGCCAGTTGCTTGCGGGCCAGATACCAGCTCTGCAGGGGCCAGATCCTGCCCACGGGCCACATGTTTGACATCCCTGATCTAGCCCAATCCCCTGCTCAATGTATAATCAGTTTAAAGCATTTGTGACAAGTGTTCATCCAGCCACTGCTTGAAGACTGCCAGTGAACAGGAGCTCACCACCTCCCTATACAGCTGATTCCACTAAATACAGGTCTCCATTACTCTGGAAGAAATGACAGGGTGTGGTCTATGGCATCACATCCCCATTGAGCTCCCTCCCCAGCACCAAATTTGCCAAGCTGCAGTTGGCAACCCTAGAGATACACCATCATGGAATCCAAACAACTGACACCTTTAATATGCTAAAGGTATTCAAAATAACCCCTCTAAAATGAAATTTGTACATCCCAATGCAGGAAGCCAAAGTGAAAGAGAAACATCTGGCTCATTTTCCATTTTCACAGACATATTTCAACATTCATTGTTAACGTTTTAGCTTTGTTTCTACAGAGTTCTCTGACTAGCGGGCCTAATTGAAGTGATGCATTGGTGACTAATGGCTTAATGGAGATGAAATAAATCTGGTGGTGAAAGTGAGGTTTCACAATGAGATCAATCAGCTCCTGTTATTATGGCTATCTCACCAAAGAGGGAGAAGTAATCAAAGCAGAAGGGCCTGTGTGTGTTGATTTGGGGTTTAATTGGTCTTTGTGTAAGTTTTATTCTGTATTTATTAAGATATACGGTAAACAGGGTATGAATAATCTCATTAGTATGACTTGTTTTTACTGATCTGGATTGAGTTTTACCAGCATAAATCAAGACATAACCGAATGTATTTCCTTGTGAAGGTATTTAGGACCGTGTGATGCTAAGAACTCCAAAGAAATCAGTAGGATTTAATCTTCTGTGATAAAATTCCATTGATTTGCTATGGAGTCCTGGTTCATATATTACCTAGGATTGACCTCTTGTTCTCATGAAGTGGCACACCCTGAAGAATGACCACAAGCACATAAGTCACACAGTTCTTCCCCTTCGGGCAAACAACAAGACAGCAACAGACACAAGTGGCGTGGATAAAGCATTTGTGAGGACATTCGCTTCATATGTGACACAATCTGCAATAGAGTCGAGAGGGGACACTTGTTCTTCTATCATATGAAGAGGAAGGTAGACACAAGTAATGTATGAACCAGGCGCTACCGTAGACCAGTGATCCTTAGCCTGTGGGTCATGGGCTCGATCTGCATCTATTATTTGCTCCGCTGTCTTACCAAAACCACACTGGAACAGAAATTCCCCCTCTAGCTTTTAACTTAAGGAACATTTTATTGGGAACATTTGGCTGTACAATTTCAGGAGAATATATAGTTGACCAGAGAGAAGTACTACTGGACATGTGATTGCACTGGAGGCTTCTTTTGTATTTTTGTATTTCTTTTCTTTGCCCAGTGGTTAAACTTTGGAACAACTGTTTTCTGGTCTTTATTTCATATTTTGTATATGTATGATAGTATATATTCTTACATATCAGCCAACATGTTCTATTTGTATTAGACCTCCGAGGAAGGCCTGTAAAGGCCAAAACGCGTCAGGTCTATTTCATTAGCCTTTGTATGTTTTTATATTTGTATATGAGGTATGAATGGGCCCTTATTTGTTATTTTAATTTGTGTTGAATAAATACATGTATATTTTTGTATGTTTCATAATTATATTTTTAGAGTTGGCCCTCTTCTATTCTTGACTAACCTTTTTAGGTTCTGAATTCTAGGTTTTAGGTTCAGGTTTTTTCCCCATTTTCTTTTTTGTCCTTGCATAGATTTATGACCGTTTTACGGCCATTTGGAGTGACTCTGTAGTGTTGGCCTGGGGTATTTGAAAGTGGTTTTGAGCTGCGTCTTTTTTCCTGTTCCAGTGTGGGTTTGGTACAAAATGGAGCAAATGCTAGATGCAGATTGGGCCATGGATTCTGACTGGCTGCACAATAATGGAACCCCTATACAACCACCATTTTTAAATGCCATTTGGCAGGACCTACCGCTAAGTGCACATGCATAGGAAGCAGGGTGGCTATGTCACCTGTTGCTCTTTGCTTACACAAAGAAAGGAGCAACACGAATCGAAGATGAGTTCATTTAGCCATGACAAGATTTCCTCCATGTCTCCGAACCTTGGTTTGTTCCTTGCTACAGAGTACTCAGCTTGTTTTTCCTGTCTGGCTCTCTCTGACTGCTGCCTAAGTGTCAGGTAGCCCTGTCATAGGTCTGGAATGTGGAGGGGTGCCCTCCTGTTTTCTGTCTTAGCTCTCCCTGGCTCACCAACTGTTTGCTATCTTATGCTGTCTTATGAGCGGTGGCGCAGTGGATATATCCCAATGTCTTAACATCCGAACTCTGTCAGTTTGAGCCCCGCGCTGGTGTGAGCAGCCAGCCTGTCGTCCCCAGCTCATCGTCCACCCAGCGATTTGAAAGCCTCGGCGAGTAGATAAAATGGGAACCACTCCTTAGAGAGGGTGGGCACACCGACTCCCTTCTGGGAAGGTGTTAGCTCTCGGTTGGAGACGTCCTGGTCTGGACCCGGAAGGCGGAAGAATCTACTCAGCTAAGAAAAATCCCTGCAGTGGGATGCTCTGGCCAGGGCAGTGTGGCCAGGGCAGTGTGGTGATGTAGCTGTTTGGAACATGACTGAGTCAAGCCAGAAATGTTTCCACCAGGCAGTACGGCATATGCAACTTAAATGAATTATATGTTGTCTTCCCTATTGCAGCTGTTCGGAACATGACTGAGTCAAGCCAGAAACGTTTCCACCAGGCAGTACGTCGTGTGCAACTTAAATGAATTATATGTTGTCTTCCCTATCCCCTATGAAAAAACATTGTTAATCCCCTATCTAAAGGGTAACTGTAAATCACTTTGAGCCCACTTGTGGGAAAAGCGATTAATAAATCGAAAGTATTATTATTATTGTTGTTGTTGTTGTTGTTGTTGTTGTAGAAGCTCCAGCTGCAGTTTCTCGGCTGAGAAAGTTAACGGCTTTTTGCTTTGCCTACTTGCTATTGCCGCATGTGCGAGATGCATTGGCCCATGCTTACCGGGGGGGATGTTTGATTCTGGTATAAGTCAGAGGCCTTAGCACTGACAGCCATTCCTGACACAAGTTACCTTCTTATGAAGCGCTGTGTTGCATGACCTGACTCAGGACCCTGACACTAAGGTCCTAGCCTTGACATCAGAGAGGTCATAATTCAGGCTTTTCCTCTTTCTGTCACATGACTCTGGGTCCCTACGTTCATAAACTTACCATTGCTGTCCACAAACACACGCACACAAACAAAGATAGGGTATGAGCCAAGATTGTGTCCTACACCAGATTATAATTCAAGTCATAAATGCCCAAATGGGTACAATTGTGTGTGTGTGTGTGGGTGGGTAGGGAAGACTCCAGCACAGACTAGACATTCACAACTTCAGCTGCAGTCCAGAATTTGCTCTAAATTTCATTTACAAAAACCCGCTATTATTAGAACAACAACAATGGAATCCCAATCTAATCAAAGTAAATACCTCGCCAACAGGATTCGTGAACTGTCACTTTCCAAGTGGTTTCAATATTGATTCTACTGGCAAGGATGTCAAAAACTCTAGCCATTAATTGATCTGGGCATTATGTCCCTTTGGAGATTTCATGCACTCCATTCTCTGGAAGTGATATTTAAGCTGATAGGGTGAAAAATGCTGAGAATGGCAGAGATTCATGTTTTTTTTTAAAAGAAAAGCAAGTGAGATGTGACACACAGAGTCAATTGTTTTGTTTTTTTCCAACTGACCACTTACCAATGGCTGAATAAATATATTTGAACGTATCTGTTGCAGCTGTGTTCCCAGTAGCATGGCTTCTATTTAATAACAACAAACACGCAAATTCATTCATCTCTGCAGGCAGAACCAGTCTTGCTTTCTCATTCAGGAGCTGTGATGGTGGATAGAATCCTGAAATAGTGTTTTAGAACAGGGGTGTCACTCATTTGTTATGAGGGCCAGATCTGACATAAATGAGACCTTGCTGGGACGGGCCATGTGTGTCATAAAATGTAATGCCAGGTAGCGGAGATATAAACTTTATAAAGGACACGAACACAAAGGTGTGTTTTTTTTACTTAAAATAAAAAACATGTTTAAAACATTAGCACTCTTGCAATATTTTGTTTATTTAACAGTGTCTGATAACTGACTCCTCTTGCTCTGAATTATTGCATCAAAATGTCTGTGCTGTTGCAATCTTGAGTATGCTGTTCAGGTGTGTATCTGTAAACTGCAAACCTATGATGATGCAGCAGCAGCAGAAGTGGAAGAAGAAGCAGAAGACAGGCAGTCCCACTGTGGGCCTGATAGAAGCCCTCTGGGGGCCTCATTCGGCCCCCGGGCCACATGTTTGACACCCCTGTTCTAGAAGCCTTGGTGACCTGTTCCTTGAGACAGGAAACAGGAGGATAGAAACGGCACTTAACTTGGGTCACCATATTTTGAAAAGCAAAAAAAAAAGTGGACATATTTCCTGACTTGACTTCTTCAAACAAATGCTCACTATGACAAATCTCATTTTAAGCTACTATTTAAGCTGTGATGATTGCTACTAACTAGGAATATTCCTAACCTTCCAGTCCCAGAGGACATTTTCATCAGTTTTTTTAAAGAGTCCAAAAGAGGACAGACACCAAAAAAAGAAGACATGTCCTCTAAAAAGGGGACACCTGGTAATCCTAACTTAACATACATCAGTGGAATTAATTTATGAATGTCTCTGACACACAGCTGATGGTGACGTATTGCATGAGTTGCAGTAAACTTCATGTACAATATTTTATTTTATTTAAGCTGTGTTCTGTTTATATTTTGCAAGTTGCCATGGGCACTGGGAAAAGATGGAATATGAATATTTTAAATAAATAAACCTTTTCCCCTCTAACCCCCCCCCTCACTTACCTTAAACCACTCCCATGACTATTTGAGAAAACTAACTCTTAGAATTCTGCCACTATCACTTGGCTGTGTCCTTCGTGTTATTAATGGAAACACTCATGGCTCTTTTTGCATGGCTTCCTAACAGCCATATGCAATAAAAACTCAAGGTTCTTAGCTGTCTTTAATGACAGCCTCCTATAGAACATATTTCATTAATCCAACTGTCGAGAGCCAGTGCGGTTCAGTGTGTCAGATTTGGAGACCCAGGTCTGAATCCCCATTTCGGCTTGACGCTTGCTGGGTGTTACTCTCTCTCAGCCTAGTCCACCTCACAAGGTTGTTATGTAAATTAAATGGAGGGGAGAATTATGCTCTGAGCTCCTCGAAAGAAGGAAAAGACAATGGAGTAATGGAGTAGACAGATAAGTTGTACTAAGCACCTTAACTTCTTCTTGTTGTTGTTCAATTGCACAGTTGAGTCCGACTCTTCGTGATCCTTTTGCACAATTGCACATAACTATTTCACATAAATTATTCTCACCTATGTACAAATACTGGGGTGAGCCACTGAGCCTGCACTGCTAAGGGCTTTTGACCCTCTGCCTTTCTGTTTGAGATCAGGCCACCTCCCCTGAGGCCTCCAAATGGGAAGAAGAAGGGGGGTTACACTACCCAAGTTGCCTTCCTTCCTGGGACTGGCTCTCTGTTTCTTGGCTGCCTCAATACTGCAGTCCTTCTTTTCCTCCTCAGCCAGGTGTTGTGCCTTCCCTTGTATGGGATTCCTTGGTCCCACCCCTCCTATCCTGTATCCATTCCTCTTCCCCTTGCTCCACCTGGCTATATAATAAAGGGAAGCCTTCCCTGCCTCTTCTCCCTGCTGCCTGTCTCCCTGACTTCCCCCTTCCCCTAAACAATATAGAAAAAAGTGATGAATTTAGGGCTGCCAAATCAGGCAGGGGGTGGGGAAACCCCCACTTTGGAGGCCCAATTTCCGCCGTGGCGGAATCGGGCCCTGGGGGAAACCCCACCCCTGCGTGCACGTCACAGGGAAGTGACGTCATGACGCCGGGCACGCTGGGGGCGGGGCCACAGCCATTTGAGGGGAAAACATAGAGTTTTCCCTCAAATGGCTGTTTGTTCCAGTCTTATCTGTTAATTAGGAGCTGTCATCTGTCAGGCAGATGCATATGATCTGGAACAGCTTATGTCTTAGTATATCAACATAATTAACAACACTGCTCCAGAGGGAATTTGTACCCCTTCAATCTTCAAAATAAAGTTTTTTGTGTCCTTAATATAGGAAGATGACCTAGTTACACAGAATTAGAACCTGAAATTATGAGATGACCTGGAAGGGGAAACCCAGATTCGTTAATTTTGGGCAATGTGTAGAACACTGGAGTTCTTGGATGCTGATTCAGCAAAATCTTATATGTGGAATCATGTATATACCCTATCATTAAGACTTCATCAAGATACTCTTAGTGAGTCTCAAGATGTGTCCAGTGGGATCCCCACTAATAGGCACACAATTGGTTCTATCTTCCAATTGCTGTATAACCTCTTTACAGTAATCCACTTTATCCATCACAGCAATTGCACCTGCCATATCCACTTGTTTAATCACAATCTGCTTCTAACATTTGCTCCACTGTTTTACCAAAATCCACATTGGAACAGAAATCCCCCTCTACATTGCATGGCACTTTCACTTTTTTTGATTGCCAGATTTTATGGAAGCCTCCACACTGCATGCTGCTTTCACTTCCTTTGATCTCTCCATAGATTTATGGTCATTTTATGGCCATTCAGGGGTGATTCTGCAGTCAGTATGGCATTGGCCCAGGGTATTTGAATGTGATTTTGAGCCACATATTTTTGTGTTCCAGTGTGAGTTTGGTAAAACAATGGAACGAATGCTAGATGCAGAATGGGCCATTAAAGCCCCATATTAACTTTGTGACAATTTATGCTACTTTAGACTAAATGATGTCTCCAATTTACTAATATCTCTTAATACAGATTTCCCAAAAACAAAGTGGGATCATTGATAACTGGATTAAAGGTGGACTTGGGACGTAGTTTCTCATCAGTCCCAACAGTTCTATTTCCAATTTTTTATACCAAAGTTTTTGCATCAATTTGAAAAAATCTATCCCAGTTTGGAATGCATCATACAGTGGGGTAGGTACAAATCCTAATCCCAAATTCAAAACCTGATGTTCAGTCTCTGTGAGCACTAAGTCTTTATCCTCCCTTTGTGTTGCATGACATACTAGGAAAAATTCTCCCTTGCTCTTCTCCTAGTTATCCTGTCTCTGTAATTTCTACTGTAAGAACTTTCATCCCCCGAAGTTGTTTTAGAATCCTCCCTCTCCATTGTTTCATGATCTAAAAAAAATTGAAATGAGTCAGCCCATGTAACTTTCTTTTTAGGTAGAGCTGTTTAGGGTCGTATGGGAAAGAACCAGCACTTTGAATTAAACTTTAAATTAAAGTTGGAAATGCATTTTTGCATTTTGGTTCATGGCTGAACCATGAACCAAACCATGAATCTATAGAAACCAGGAGGTTTGTTTGTGAACCTACCCAGTAACTATGGGGTCGTGACCCCTGCTTTCTGTTCCCTGCCACTTTTCATGGGGAGCACAAAACAGGGGTTTAAATAACTCCAAGCTATTGGAACCAAACAGCTGAGTGGTGGCTCACTGCTCAGCTGTTTGGTTTAATGGCTCAAAGCTGAATCCAAGAAAGCCTGTAATGGATCCCTATCACTCTCCCCACACTGGTGTGAACTTTCCCACCAAAATTATTTGGTTCCCTGCTGTGACTGAATAGCCCTTGGCAGTGTGTAAATAATGGCCCTGGTCACATGGGAGGATTTGCCCCGCAAAGCGGACAGGTTGAGGGCGCATCAAACGGGCACGATCAGATGCCAACATCTGGCAAGCGTCATGCACCCACCCCCAACCCATCCCTTCCAGCCAAAAAATTGGATCAAAAAGGTACTAGGGAAAATGTAGTAGCTACCGGAAGATCTGCAGCAAGGCCGGGTGTGGGGTCGCAGACGCGCCCGTGTTATTTGAGGGACTGCTGGACTGCACATTTGCGACTGTGGACTGCGCATGTGCACGAATACTCCAGCAGCCTCGGCTCGCCCAACTTTGCCTCGCTTCCCCCAGCCATGTGATCGCAGCAGACAGAATATGCACGGTGGCTTGGGGGAAGCATCTGATCTCGATGCCGTGCTTTCCTTTGGCGCGGCTCTAAGGAGCCACACTTCTGACGCGGCTTTTCCCACCGGTTTGACCGGGACCAATAGAGGGGTTTTTTTTAAAGAATTTCTGTCCCACCCTGTCCCAAAGAATATAATTTGGCTTTTAGCCCAGCCAAAGGAACTTTTTTGTGGAAAAGCAGGATCCCACTTTTTATTTACCTTTTGAAATGGCACTGGAGATGGTTTAACAGTAAAACAAAAGAACAAGTTTATTCAACAAGCAGGGATTGAATAGGTGAGTCATGGATTGGGATTGCTGAGGTAAAAGTTGTTGATAATACATTCCCTTCTCTGAGTAGGCAAAATGATGTTATTAAAACTTATCTTCACATATTCTTAGTTCTTACCGTAGTTGTGTGAGGTATTTTACTTAGTATTTAATTATAGCAAAAATGTTTAATCAGAGAGTTTCCTATGGCAGTGCCCATCCTTACTTTCAATATGTTTTGATGTGATCCCTGTATCCAGCCCACAACTGTAACATGGCCACTACATTCTGGACAACCAAAGTTTCTGAATAGTTTTCAAAGGCAGCCCCATGAAGAATGCATTACAGTAATCTAAAATGGATGTTAACAGAGCATAGATCACTGTGGCCAAATTACCTTTTTAAAGGAAATGAATATTGCAACTGACAATATTTTCTCTCTCTCCAAGTGAAACATTTACTGTAGTGGGATAACTGGTTTTTGAACAGTATTAGTGAGTACACAACCGAAAACTTCTAACCAATTGGACATAGCATTCTGTGGTTAAACATGACAAAACATTTCATAAATAAGATAATCACACAATGGTGATTTAATTAAATGGGGAATAATGTGGAATAAACAGTCCAGTGCTTTGGAAAGTGAAAAGGCTCAGCTGAGTCATTACTTCCTATCACCAAAGAGCTGTGTAATTAGCCAGGATTTCACTTTTAAATGGAGGGAGGAGCCATATGCAATTAAGTTAACTGTGCATGCAGTGTACAACAATAATGTGGCATAATGATTTGAAAACTTCAAAAAAAACATGCCGACATGTAAAAAGCATAACAGCTTGTAGAGAAAGGTGTCCTGAAAATAAGTGACAGTGGTATTAGGAACCCAGAACTATCTCTAGAAATAATGTGAAACATTTTGCGTCTTTATAAACTAGGAATAGCACCTGCGGACAAGGTATCACCAATGGACTACTGCCATCAGCAGAACTTTCAGGTCACCCCGTGCCAAATCATTTTGCATATTCAACTGTAAGTCATTAAGTGATTATATTCAGGGCTATTTTTGGGCAGGAACGCACAGGAACGGAGTTCCGGCTGGCTCCCAAGTTGGCCACACCCAGCAGGAACGCATTAGCATAATAGGCCACACCCAACAGCAGAAACTCATTAGGACTGGCTACAGTAGGGTTGTGTGGCCTAACATGCAAAGGAGTTCCTGCTACAAGGTAAACAGAATAAGAAACGAGAGGTGGGTGTGTCTGGATGACCACACTTCTGCGAACATGGGGTGTGTGGTCTAATATGCTAATGAGCTGTGCTGTCAGGGGTGTGGCCTAATATGCTAATGAATTTCTGCTGTTGGGTGTGGCCTATTATGCTAATGATTTCCTGCTGGGCTTTTTCTACAAAAAAAGCCCTGATTATATTGAAGTGATAACAGTGATAACATTGTGCTTGAGGGCAACTGAGGATATATTGCAGCTTTAAGGGCTCACTCACACATTTGAACCATCACTTGATGTTGTAATGGTCAAATGACAAAGACATATTTGAATGGACTCTATGATCAAAGATGAGGTGTCTTGGGGCAAAATCCTTTGTTATCCCCTGCTGTGCATGATCATAATTATAATGTCAACTTTATGTGCTATATAAGAGTGTGCTATTTGGTCAAAGAGGGAACTGATTCAGGTCTTGCAGTCAGACTTCCTTTTTTTGGCAGAATTTAGATCATGGGGCCCCTGGTCAGTCATGTATAAAGCTTAGTGTAGCCTTGGTCTATCATGTATAAAACTTACCTTGTGGCAGGGTATGAGCTTTCATGAGTCACTGCTCACTGTGTTTTTAATCCCCTGAAGGCAGGGTAGCTTTATTAATTTTTGTTACACCTACACACTAACAGAAAAAGAAAAGGGGAAGGGGGAAAGTACCCCAGGATAAAAGGACAGTAAATTAAACCCACACTATAACTAAAAACCCAAGAGGGAAGATCCTTAACAGTTAGTATTCAGTTAGTATTAAAACTTAAAACTTTTCATTTAAATCAATGAATTAAAGAGTTAGTCAGTCGATGTTAGTGTTTAATCCAACTTTTCAAGTGTGCATCGACTCTCTTTCATCTTCTTCGTTTGCGAGTCTTTATTTTATTAAGAGTTACTTTGGTCCTCTATGTCGCAAGTCATATGTTTCTCTGGCCGCAGCACCACCCGCTGCACCTTGGTCTTCGTCCGTATCTTCTGCAATGCCTGCTCCACCATCTCCTTCTTGCTGTTCCTCTTCCTTCGATCCAAAATGCCGTTTCAACCATTCTTCCGCTTTTAAATGTCACTGCTCACTGTTGACAGAGTTTAAACATGAAGAGGAATGGAGCACAAACTTTTAAAAGAAAATAACTTCTTGTTTTTTTTTAAAGGAATAAACTCAGAACAGAAGAGAGGGAGAGAGGCTTAACTAACTGACTAACTGCTGTGAGAGACAGGAATGGAGGAGGAAAGGTCAGTTGGAGCAGGAAGTCTCCAATCAGGAGACAGGAAGGACATGATACGAAATTGTGGGAAGTCCTTACTCTACCTATGAAAACTAGCTGTCCCCTATAGGCTGTTCTTCTGATCTTCTTCAAGTTGGTGCACTACAGATCTTGTATATTCCAACACTCACCTCTTCAGATGCCTGAAGACAGGGGTCATTTCCTGCAAGAGCACACAGGAGCTCCAGCAGTAAAGAGCCCAGGGGGCGGGCACATGCAACAAGCCCCACCCTCTGCTCCCAGCAGCCCTCAGTCAGAGCAAGATGCAGCCAGGTAAGTTGCAGAGCTCCCCCCGGCCCCTCGGTCCAAGACAGTCCAGTGGCACCTTTAAGACCAAGTTTTATTCAGGTACAAGCTCTCCCTCCTCTGCAAGGACAGATCTGCATGCCCCCCCCCCAATAGCTAGCAATCCAAAAGAGTCCAGTGGAGCCTGAGCGGTGGATGTTGCTTTCTGACACACTTCCGGTGATGTCAGGGGGTGTAGCATATGCAAATAAGTTATGATAATGAGTTATGCTAATGAGCTCCTGCACCTCTTTTTCTACGAAATGACCCCTGCCTGAAGATATCTGAAGACGTGAGCAGTGGCTCATGGAAGCTCATTCCCCTGCCACAATTTTTGTTAGCGTTTAAGGTGCTACTGGGTCCTTGCTCTTTTCTGTGGGAGAGTCTTTCAGGCCACCAGGGGTGCAAGCTTCTGGAAAGAATGCAAAAGAAATTCTCATGTTTGTCAACTCAACTAGAGCCACAGCTTCAAATGGTTCCTTTTATACCACGATACGGGGCTTGGGGGGGAGTTCAAACTTGTTTGATTACTGAGTTGGAACACTAATATATTTCAATTGTATCCCCCCCCCCCAAATATAATACTATGCACTCTGAAATCAATGAGCATAGACACGGGTCTGCTGGGCATGGCCATGGCTTATGCGCAATTCCAGGCCTCTACTTACACAGGAATGATCAGTAATGCTGCTTTTTCAAAGTTCCCAGCCGCAAGAACGGAGCATGAATGTTCCTTCATGGGTACACTTTGTATACATGCACAGTGACCATGCTCATGTCACAGTGACCACATGTAGCTGGTGGGTGGGTCCAGAATATTAGTTCCCATTCCTCATCAGTGCATGTTGCTTTCAAAGTGTAGACATTCTCTCAAGAGGGCTTTTGTTTCTTCTTTTTAGTCATTTGGGATATCCTTATGGTCTGATGCTTAGAGATGTGTTCCCTTAGGGGCTCATACCAAGTGCTCTGTTGTGGTCTGTTATTGATGAAAACATTGGCTTCCGATGCCTTTGTTAGAGTAACAGCTGGACTGATTTCACACAAGAGCTGCACCACGGTTGCGCTTCCCTTTGCCCCGCTTCTATTGGTCAATTTCCCACTCGAAGCTGTGTGGCTGCATTTTGACCCACGGCTTCACCCGATTTTCCCCGCGGTTTCGTGATCCTGTTTTTTTGAGGATCACGAAACCGTGGGGAAAGACAAAGTCGCGGGTCAAGATGCAGCCACACAGCTTCGAGTGGGAAGTTGAACAATAGAAGCGGGGCAAAGGGAGGCGCGACCGCGGCACAGCTCTTGTGTAAAATCGGTCCTGATGTTTTCTCTGTGAGATTTCAGAGATAGCCCCAGATGTTTCTAGTAAGTATCCATGGGGTCTTAATTATACAAGAGGGCTTTTCCATTCAGGCAATAGAGTTTAACTGTACTAAATTACTCACAAAGTGACTTGGAAAAATTATTTGGGATTGGGGTCTATATTACTGTGTATAGCTCGCTAGAACTAGGGTTCTCCAATGAAATTTTGCTTCGCTGAATGTGTCACGTTAATACTTATGCTTCGCTTCAGTTCTGTTTTTAGACTTCTGTTCAGTTCTACAACTCTAAATCCTGTTGCCTTGTTTTTTGAATGTCCCATCCATCATTTACTTTGACTCACTCTGTGTAATCTGCCTTGAGTCCCAGTGGCAAAGGCGGATTATAAATAATGTAACTAGATAAACTAAATAAATAAAGAGGAGGAGATGGCTTCCAGCTGAAGAGAGGTGGAGAGTGTATGTCTGTGTGTGTGCAAAGCAAGAGCTGATCAAACCAAACTTAATTGGGGCCCGTTGATTAATTATAAAGCTTTGGTACCTGAAAATAAATTGATTTCTTTTGAAAACATAAAAAGCAGAAGAATATGTAAACATTTGTTTTGGGTGGGTCGGGGAGATGTAATTTACAATAATATAGGCTAATATTAAGAGGAAAAGAAGGATCCTTTTCAGCCTCTTTGCTTTACAGAGGAATGATTAATGTTCCTTCTTTTAGACACTGTCCATTGTTGAGAAACTTCTGGCTAACATGGGAGCTATTTCATAGCCATTTGGAAATTGAGATTCCTACTATTGGATTGTTTGAAAAATACCACCACAACACAGAATTTTGATAAAGAACTCGAAACGAACTCTGGAAACTCGAGATGTTCGTCATTTGACCTATGGAATAAAAGAAGAAATTTGAAATAATACATCAGAATAAGCCTACATTTGATTGTCATTGTTCTGTAATTTTTGAACTTATTGCAGCAATTGCATGGTTTCGTTATTCTTATTGATTGTATCACCTTCTTTTAGTTTGACATAGAGTAGGAAACTGAAACAATCAAGTACAATACCAGTCCATTCACAACTCTGGGAAACAAAAAGACTTTGCATAAAGTAAAACATTTTAATCAACTGAAAAATAAAAATAGCAGACCAGTCAGCTTAAAAAAAAACAACAAAAACTAAGGCTGCGGTCACACGCGTCAGCTGAAGCGGAGGGGAAGCGAGGCTATTCCCTCCAGAGGAATTTGACATGCACCTCCTCTGTAAGCTGCGGGTGCAGCCCATCACTGTGTGATCAGATACATCTGTGGGTGAGCCGGGGGGGGGATTCCCATTTGTTTCCCATGTGCATAAACAAGGACTGAGGGCCCCCTATGGAGTATACGCTGATGCACATACTGCGAGGAGGGGGGGAATGGCACCAAGCCAGGATGGCCTGATCAGACCATCCCAATGGTATGAGAGTGTGCTTGTACAATCAGACAGGGAAAAATCCATCAGTGACCCATTGGAATCCATTACAGCCAGACTTTCCCCGGTGTCATTTAACCCCGCTTTTGTGGCAGAGCAGCACCTATGTTGGATCTAAAGGCATGTGTGATCGCAGCCTAACATCAAAGGAGCATTAAAGCATAATCTGCATTCCAAATTTGGAAAAAAGAACTTGCAGAGTGATGAAGCAGGATGATTGATTATTAAAGATTCCCCATCGACATGTTCACACACCCCTGCAAATATGATTTGTACAGTCATAATGGGGCCATCCCATTTGTTTGTATGTTTTTCTGTTGCTGCTGTTGGTCCACATCTGGTTAATCCTTTTGATTGGTGCCAGAGCAGATTTTATCTCTTCAATGAGGGGGTCCCATCTCCAGCAGAGCACCCTTTCAAGCCGCCCGTCACAAGGTTCTGGGACCAGGCATCCCTAACACCCTGTTGGGTTCAGTGGAATAGGAAAGGTGAGGCTTCAGACTTCCTCAGATCTGCATTGAAGGTATGACATACCCCTGTATCTCCCCAACTGTCTGGCAGATTTTTCCCGCCAAATCTTCAGTTCCTCTCAATGACTGGGGCTGAGGACCAACTGGCAGTATGAAGCGCAAGGGAGACGGGGCAAAAAGACCCAGATCAAGTTGTGCCGGGGATTCCTGATCGCACTGCAGCTACTGATGTGGGAGCATACCAGGGAGGAGGCGCAAGGGAGCGTTTGCACTGTTGGCCCACCCCTGGCGGAGGCGTGGCTGTAAGTGGTTTTTTTCACTCCGGTGACATGCGCCTATGCGCATAGGTGCAACACCGCAGCAATGCAGTTTGTTTGCGGCTTTTAGCATGCACACTTTTGGGAAGCAATATCAACGCACTCTCCAGGGTTTGCTACGGCTTTCACCTGGTACTTTTTTAACTTGGTAGGGAATCATCATAGGACGGGTTGAGTATGGCTGGGGAATGCCTGACCGCTGTGGCTGTGTGAAACGACCCCTTTAATCCATTTGTGAAACTTGCCTATATCAGGCCAAATTGCCAGTCTGAACTCAGCCTGAGTTGCCCTACAGTAGAGTGTATATATTTTCTATTGATAGAAACTTGAAACTGTTCCGCCCTTTGTTCGATATTGATTTAGGCTTTAGACCCAGTACAGGAACTTGAGGGAAAGACAGGAGTTGTCCTGCTTTATAAACCCTTGTGAAATGGCATGAGGCAAATTAACATTCAAAAACAGAATAAAGATTTTATGAAACAGGCAGGAAACATCTATATAATAGGGGTATTTGAGGTTTTGAGATTGAATTTTCAGAACATTCAAGAGAGTGAATCTGTAGTTTTGTTTCAAAGTTTTCTAGTTCTTTCTTTGAAAAGTTGTTTAGTATATTTCAGCACTAACATAGTTCTTATTAATGTTTTTCTTTTCTTTTCTTTTTGCTTAAATTTTCTAGATTTCTTCCTTTAGAGTTCTAAGTTTTCCTGTAGATATTACAGCTTTTCACTAACTCCTGGGGTGTCTAACTTCTTCTCTTTATCACAGACCAGGGTTTCTACCCAAGCCTTTTCACTGGCAGGAAGTTATTATCTTTGTCCCTAAGAAGCAATAACTCCCTTTACTATTTGGCTTGTATGGGAGTTCTCTCTAACTTCCCAGACCTTCTGCCAGATCCTTCTCCAGTATCATTTGTCTGTATAAGGCTGTTCTGTAGAGTTCCTGACTATCTAAATTCTCCCTTAGAGCAGTTTTAATAGATGTAAAGCAATGGGGTTTCTCTTCTTCTCTCTGTAGAAAATACTGACTCCCAAATGTCTCTTCCCTCAGAAGTCAAACCCTCTGGCTACTGATCCAGACGTTAAGTTTTCAGACCAAGACCAAAAGTGTCTCAAAAGGTGAAAGACCAAACTGTGGCGAAAGACCAAATTACAAAAAAACCCCTTCTCCCTCCAGATCAGCGGTTTTATTTCTGCTCTCAGCTGATGCTGGCCAATCAGAGAGTGATAAGAGCAGCCAATCACACAAGTTCTTCTCTCCAGGGAAGATTAACTCATAAACTCCCTGACTCTCTGACCCAAGCAGCATTTCAAAAAGCCTGATTTTCTATGCAATCCATCACAGAAGGCCACAGGGAAGTCCTCTGATGTGCCTCTGAAGCTTAGCTGTCCATGCAGGAAATCTGACTTCTGCCTTACCCAAATCTCCTTATTACTGTTTTGTAATGGAGAGCCTTTGAGCAGCCACTATTTGGGCACAGAAGGGAGGTTTTATGAAGGCAGCCTGCTGGAAGCTACTAAGTGCAGCACCTTCTGCCTGGGTGAGATTTCTTTTCTTGACTGAGCTGCCTTCTTGGTGCATGGTTTCCTGAGGCCTGGGCCCAATGAACTATCCCTTCATCTCTTGGTACTCTTGGAACCTTTGGAATTCTGACATGGCGGGGAGGGGCGGCAACCACAAAATTGATGCCGCAGGAGGCAGCCTGGAACTGAGCTACTATAGTCAGATTTTATTTTTTAAAAAAATGAGTGTCAAGGTTTTTATTGTACTTTTGTAACTGCTCAATCCCCAGTTCCTTTCTGCTGCTGGCACTGCACAATATGAACTCTGGTGGAAGGTTGTGAAGGGCATACTGCAAGCAATTCCTGCTTTGTGTCGTTATAACAAAGGTTTTGGCTGTTCCTTGGGCTCCATGAATCTGGTTCCACATGACCTTTTGCAACGGTCAGCTGCTTTGTTAAGCGAACGCAGTACACCGGAAGTGTAAAATGCAATCATAACCCCCCATTCTATCATCTGCAGGGTTAGCATTTTGTATGTTTTTTGTGTCTGAGGTCAAAATGGATATTCATAGTTTCGGGCAGTGGAGAAGCAAGCATTTTGCCCTTCTTCCTCTCCCAATAGGACTTGGATTCACCAGCAAGCTCCAGCTGTTCTAAATGGAATATTCAGGGAGGAACACTGCCGACAAATCTCCGCAATCCTTCTTAGAGAATTGTTGGATGCCACTCAGAAGACTTATGGAGTTCAAGACTTAATGTTCTAATAAAGCCATACATCCCAAAGTGAATTGTCGGCACTGATACTGCATCATCAGTAAAGTGAATCCAGTCCGCCGGATAGCCTATATATTACAGTGAACAATTTCAAATCTCATCTCCCTACAGCACTCCAAGTGAAATGAAGCTGAATAGAACAGATCCTGGGTTTTTTTTCACATGTACCATTATTAAAGGAAGGAAGGAAGTAGTGCCAGGGGGAATGAAGGAAGAAATCTATGGCCATTCAGTTGTGAAGGAAGTAAATTAATAAAACTAACCTCATTTCTTTTGTACATACTTTCAGCAGATGCCCCTGGAGGACAATTCCCTTTATAGGGAAGGGGGGGGAAGGCAAAGGGAGGGAGGGAGAATCAACACTGGGGGCTTCAGCTAAGCTTTCTTAGTGCCATTGACAGAGTATGTTGGATGTCATCAGCTTTTAATATCTTATCACGCTTGTTGTTCGAATGCATATTTTCTCCCTCGCTGCTCATATTATACTGGGTTCCGTCTTCTGTTTTTAAATCCCATTTGTTTTCACTTCCAGAAACATTCAGAAATCAACATAATGTCATGATGTATTATGGAACTACACACAAAATAACCTTTCCCCCCATTAGTTAATAATCATAATGCAGTATGTTGAGACATATGTGAAACTGAGCCTAAAATTGGCATTTTCATATGGGGTGGCTAACATTAATATCCTTCCTTCATTAATATCCTTCCTTTTCACATACTGAGCTGCCACCAAACTGTTCACTCATCAAAAAGCTAGAGAGTTATTGCATATAGACAGCTTTGGTTGCGGCAGTGGTCTCAAAAAGAAGAAACTGTGAGGTAACTGCGCTAGAAAATATTTCAATAATAATCACAATATTTATACAAAAAAGTGTACAAAAAATCATATAAATGCACAAGGCAGTTGAAAATGGTGTGACGATGGTCTCCAGAATGTTCTATCGTTTCGATACTATTCTTCTTCCGAAAGTGGATGAAAGCAGCGACTCTTGGTCTGTCATTTCAACAAGTAGGTATCAAAAATTTCATTAATATTCACCGATGTATCATAACTTAGTTGCAAGAAATTCTCTGAAAGAATGTTCCTAGGGCAAACCTACTTGTTGAGATGACAGACCAAGAGTCGCTGCTTTCATCCACTTTCGGAAGAAAAATAGTGCATTTATATGATTTTTTGTACACTTTTTTGTATAAATATTGTGATTATTATTGAAATATTTTCTAGCGCAGTTACCGCACAGTTTCTTTTTTTTGCGGTCTGTTCTGTGACTGTGACCATCATTTTTGAGCTGCAGTAGTGGTCTCTCCAGGACTTACATAAGGTGAAAAAAATCACACCTTGCTAGGAATAAACAATGGTCTAAAGGTATACATGTTTATTGGTGGTGGTGGCAGAAAGTGCTACCAAGACGCAAGTGACTTATGGTGACCCTGTATGGCTTTCAAGGCAAGAGACGGTCAGAGGTGGTTTGCCATTGCCTTCCCTCTTACTAATGACCATAGACTTCCTTGGTGGTTTCCCATCCAAGTACTAACTAGGGCCAGCCTATCTTAGCTTTCCAGAATTAATGAAATTGGGCTAGTCTTGGGCCATCCAGGTCAGGACAATGGTGGTGGAAAGCGATGTCAGGTTGCAGCCGATTTAACGGCAACCTCATAGGATTTTCAAGCCAGAGATGTTCTGAGGTGGTTTGCCATTGCCTGCCATTGCCTTACCTGAGTCAACTGAAATGTAACCTCGGATCAAAGAGGAGTACCAAATCATTCAAAACCTTAGATACAAGGAAGAGCAATATATATACAATTTGCCTTGAAGCTGCATGGAAGGGCTACAGGGATCATTCACCAGAAGCAGACTAAGGATAACCAAAGCTTGGTTAATAGGGCATTCACACTCATTTTGCTCAGGGCCTAATTGTGGTGGAGGAAAGTGCCATAAGTCACAGCTAATGGGGTTTACAAGGCAAGCAATTTACAGAGGTGGTTTGTCTCCAGTTTGAGACAAGACAGTCCAAAGGGACAATTGCATAAACGCTCAGGGGAATATTGATAGGAGTATACTAGAACTTGGGAGTGATGGCATGATGGCCACATGTGGTGACTAAGGGGTCAAAGGAGGCAAAGGTTACTGGAGAGGGAAGCACCTATATGCCAATGCTAGAAGTCTCTGAGCCAAGGTGGGGGAGATGAAGTGCTAGGTGTTCAATGACAATTTAGATACAGTAGGTATCTCAGAAACATGGTGGAATGAAGAAAATCTATGGGGTATAGTCATTCCTGGTATAAGTCCTATAAGCAGGACAGGGAGGGATGGGTTGTTGGTAGTGTTGTGTTGTACATCAAAAGAGGGCATAGAATCAAGTGTTAGAAAACATTAGGGGAATTAACTCCCCAACAAAAGTGATATGGGTGGAAATACTGGGCCCTAAGGGTTATTTAAAAGTGGGAGTGTACTATTACCCACCTGATCAAATCCTTGAGGCTGATCTTGAGATGGAGAAGGAACTAAGGTAGGTGACTAAAGTAGGTAATGTTATTATACCGGGAGACTTTAACTACCCTCACATTGACTGGGTAAACATGAACTCAAGTCATTCTGTAGGAATGTGATTCCTAGACATCAGAAATGACTGTGCACTGGAACAGTTGATCACAGAGCCAAGCAGAGGGGTAGTGATCTTGGACTTGGTTCTGAGTGGGTCTTAAGACCTGGTGAGAAATGTAGAGGTTGTTACATCAATTGGCAACTCTGACCACAATGCTATTAAGTTTAGCATTCAGATCAATGGAAAGTTACCCCTAAAGTCCAAAACTGTAACATTTGATTTCAAAAGAGAGAACTTTACAACAAATAAGGGAATACTAAAAAGGAAGCTGAAGTGGAAACACAAGAGAGTCAAATCCCTACAGGATGCTTGGAAGCTATTTAAAACCACACTAATTGAAGCCTAAATAGAATGCATGCCACATGTTAGAAAAGGTATTGTGAAGTCTAAAAACCCGAGTGGTTAACTCAACTCAAGTCAAGGAAGCTATAAAAAGAAAAGAGGATTATTTTTAAAAGTGCCCAAAAGAATTGAACAGGAGGGACCACAGGCTCTGGCATATGAAATGTAAGTTAATAATTGTTGTTGTTCAGTCACACAGGTCCAACTCTTCGTGACCCCATGGACCACATCACACCAGGCCCCCCTGTC
The DNA here is from genome assembly GCF_001447785.1 of Gekko japonicus. Lineage (NCBI taxonomy): Eukaryota > Metazoa > Chordata > Lepidosauria > Squamata > Gekkonidae > Gekko > Gekko japonicus. Next base: position 121,920 of record NW_015165297.1, read on the forward strand.
TTCCGTCGTGCTCCGGAGTTTGCTTAATTTCATGTTCGTTGCCTCGATAACACTGTCTAACCATCTCATCCTTTGCCGTCCCCTTCTTCTTTGACCTTCAATAATTAGGCATGCAAAAAGAGATTTTGAGGATTTGGTTGCTAAAAGCACCAAGACAAAGAATAAACATTTTTAAATATCTCTCCCTTATATATAAAGCCATAGTGGGCTCCAACGTTCCAAAATGCACACCTTTAGTGTTTGGCCGCAAGAACTGTCAGTCAGAAGACGCTAGCTGGGTTGACTGGCTGCTTTGTGCAGTCCTGCCCAGCGTTTCAAGGTCTTTTGCATATGGAAGCTGATTGGACTTCACTCCATTCCACACCTCAAAC
>NW_015165297.1:123084-126011 GCF_001447785.1 Gekko japonicus
ATAGCTAACAAAGTAATAAAGGAATAACGTTTCAGTTCAGTGGCACCTTTAAGATCAACAAAGTTTAATTCTGTGTTCACTGTGGAAAGTGTGGGGCACACCCATGCTATAGTGAAGCTCAGGTTTAACTTTCATTCCTTAAGTTCTGTTTTCTTTCCCCTTTGCTTGTCATGCTGAATTCCTGAGGAAGGGTGTTGTGGGAGCATATGGAAGTAGGAGCCATAACTGTTCCTGAAGTTGTGCCCCAAGTGTTGGTTCTCATGGGACTGACCTTGGTGAATCTTTGTGCCATGCCTAGGTTAGAGAGGGCACCATATATCTGTCCATGTTGCCATAGAAACACTAGGGGGTAGATGTGACATGGGTGAATGAGGAATTTTATGTTTTTACCAATAACCTGTAAGTTCCCGTAGTTTTCTTCAGTCCTAACAAGAGTTGTTGAACCTACAGCAAGCATATCTTTAATAAACATTTCACTGCCAATAGTGTGTGTGGAGATTGACTTACCTGGGGACCTGACATATAGCCCCTATTTTCAGGAAGGGAGTCTGAAGAACTGAGGCAAATTGGAGTGACCAGAGATGAAGCTATAGACATAATGGGGAAATTAAAAATGAAGAAGAAGAATGGATTTATACCCCACCCTTCACTACCCAAAGGAGTCTCAGCTTACAATCCCTTTCTATTCTGACTGACCCAAGGTCACACCAGCAGCTGCACGTGGAGGAGTGGGGAATCAAACCCACTTCGACCGAGATTACAGTCGGCACTCCTCACCACTACACCAAACTGGCTCCAGGTCCTGATGCCATACAGCCAAGAGTTCTTAAAGAACTCAGATGCGAGAGTTCATCTACTAACCCATATATGTAACCTACCACTTAATTCAGCCACTGTACCAGAAGACTAGAAAGTAGAAAATGTGATACCAACTTTTGAAAAGGGATCCAGAGGGGAACCAGGAAATCACAGGCCAGTCAGCCTAACATCTATCCCAGGCAGGGTTGCCAGCCCCCAGATCCAGGTGGGTTTTCCCCCACTTCGGGGGGCTCCAATCTGCTGCCAGCCAGCTGGCCAGCAGGGGAATCCTCCCCCCAAGCCCTGCCCACAAGCCACTGCCACTCATGGCCACCCCTCTCCCTCCCCCTCCTGCAGAGATTTAAATAGCTTCAGCTGATCGGTGGGGAGCATGTGGCCCGCTGATCAGCTGGAGGGCCCTTTAAATCTTTTAGCAGGGAGGAAGAGGGGTGGTCGCCAGCCACAGCTCCGCTCACAAAAAAACCCCATAATTTAAAAGGTCTTTTTGTGAGTGGGGTAGGGGTCGCAACGTGCACGGGGCTGATTTCCCAGCAGTGACTTGGTGCTTAGTATTCAGGCCAGCATGTCGCTGCCCTGCTCACCAAGGGGCTCACAGCAAGCAGGGCATTGGCATGGGCCTGAATCCCTCACCTACCCCTGGAACACCGCCCATCGCCCCCCGCCCAGGAGACAAGGGGACCTGACAACCCTAGTCCCAGGCAAATCAGCAGAAACTGTAATCAAAGACAGAATTCCTAGACACATAGAGGGGCAAAGCCTGCTGAGGGGAAATCTGTGTGACGTTCGCAAAGGGTGGAGGAGTGGGGAATCAAACCCACTTCGACCGAGATTACAGTCGGCACTCCTCACCACTACACCAAACTGGCTCCAGGTCCTGATGCCATACAGCCAAGAGTTCTTAAAGAACTCAGATGCGAGAGTTCATCTACTAACCCATATATGTAACCTACCACTTAATTCAGCCACTGTACCAGAAGACTAGAAAGTAGAAAATGTGATACCAACTTTTGAAAAGGGATCCAGAGGGGAACCAGGAAATCACAGGCCAGTCAGCCTAACATCTATCCCAGGCAGGGTTGCCAGCCCCCAGATCCAGGTGGGTTTTCCCCCACTTCGGGGGGCTCCAATCTGCTGCCAGCCAGCTGGCCAGCAGGGGAATCCTCACCCCAAGCCCTGCCCCCAAGCCACTGCCACTCATGGCCACCCCTCTCCCTCCCCCTCCTGCAGAGATTTAAATAGCTTCAGCTGATCGGTGGGGAGCATGTGGCCCGCTGATCAGCTGGAGGGCCCTTTAAATCTTTTAGCAGGGAGGAAGAGGGGTGGTCGCCAGCCACAGCTCCGCTCACAAAAAAAGCCACAATTTAAAAGGTCTTTTTGTGAGTGGGGTAGGGGTCGCAACGTGCACGGGGCTGATTTCCCAGCAGTGACTTGGTGCTTAGGATTCAGGCCAGCATGTCGCTGCCCTGCTCACCAAGGGGCTCACAGCAAGCAGGGCATTGGCATGGGCCTGAATCCCTCACCTACCCCTGGAACACCGCCCATCGCCCCCCGCCCAGGAGACAAGGGGACCTGACAACCCTAGTCCCAGGCAAATCAGCAGAAACTGTAATCAAAGACAGAATTCCTAGACACATAGAGGGGCAAAGCCTGCTGAGGGGAAATCTGTGTGACGTTTGCAAAGGGAAGTCCCGCCTCACCAACCGTTGGAGTTATTTGAGAAAGTAAACAAGCATGTAGATGATAGTGACCTGGTAGATATTAAATAGATTTCAAAAGGCTTTTGATGAGATACTTCACCAAAGACTCCTGAGTAAACTTAGCGGTCGTGGGATAAGAGGATGGGTTCCCTCATGGATTAAAACTGGTTCAATGACAGGAAGCAAAGAGTAGGAATCAATATGCAGTTCTCACAGTGGAGGGCAGTAAGCAATGGGGTCCCACAAGGGTCGGTATTGGGGCCAGTACTATTTCATTTATTAATAAATTATCTGGAACCTGGAGAGAGTAGTGTAGTTTGCAGATGACACAAAAACATTCAGGATGGTGGAAACCAAGGTTGACTGTGACTGGGTGAGTGGGCAACAATGTGGCAAATGAAGTCCAGTATT
>NW_015165297.1:126693-138480 GCF_001447785.1 Gekko japonicus
GGAGGAGGATATTGGATTTATACCCCGCCCTTCACTACCCGAAGGAGTCTCAGAGCAGCTTACAAACTCCTTTCCCTTCCCCTCCCCACAACAGAAACCCTGTGAGGTAGGTGGGGCTGAGAGAGCTCTGACAGAAACTGCTCTTTTTCAAGGACAGCTCTTATCAGAACTTCGACTTGCCCAAGGTCACCCAGCCAGGTGCAAGTGGAGGAGGAGCGGGGAATCAGACCTGGTTCTCCTAGATTAGAATCCGTGCACTTAACCACTACACCAAACTGGCTCCTGGCTAATGGGGTTTGAAGTTGTTGACACAAAGAGGGGGAAAGATCTTGGGGTCATAGTGTCATTCCCGTGTGCTGCAGCTGTGAAAAAGGCAAACCCTATGTTAGGGATTATTAGGAAAGGGGCTGCGAAGAAAATGACCAATATTGTAATATTGGTCTATGTATAGATCTATGGTACAGCTTCATTTGGAATATCGTGTACAGTTCTGGTCACCGTATCTCCAAAAGGACATTGCAGAGCTGGAAAAAATTCAGAGGAGGGCAACCAAGGTGATGAAGGGGTTGGACCACCTTCCCTATTAGGAAAGGCTGAAGAGTCAGGGACTTTTCACTTTAGGAAAGAGACGACTAAGGGGGAGGGACACAATAGAGGTTTATAAATTACGCATGGGGTGGAGAGAGCTAACAAAAATAGCTTTTTCTCCCTCTCCCAAAATACTAGAACTCAAGGGCATCCAATGAAGCTGATGGGCAGTAGACTCAGGGTAGACCAAAGAAAATACTACTTTACACAGGGAGTGATTAAAATGTGGAATTGGCTGCCAGAGGATATCGTGATGGCCACAGAAATAAATAGTTTTAAAGGGAGATTTGATAGCCTCATGGAAGATAAGTCTATCAATGGCTACTAGCTGTGGTGACTGAGGGGAACCTCCACATTCAGAGGGAAGGTCTGAGCATCTCTGCTCTGTTGTTGGCTGCCTAGAGGAACTGGTTGGCCACTGTGTAACAGGATGCTGGACTAGATGGACTATTGGTCTGGTCCAGCAAGGGTCTCCTTATTTTTTTATGCCATTGCCTGCCTCTATGCCTCTGCCTCTGGACTTTCTTAGTGGTCTCCCATCCAAGTACTAACCTGGCCTGACCCTGCTTAGCTTACAGTATCTGACAGATCGGGCTACCCTAAGCCCTCCAAGTTAGGGATATGTTTATTAAGGTGATGCTTACTAAAAACTCAAGAGGGTTGGATCCTGTCTGAAACTTTCATGCACGGAAGGACTTCTGTGCACATAGGTTTGACTTCCCCACCCTCCTGCTCTCGCTGCAGCCTGGAATGTCTACCTCCACTGAAGCTTCCACAGGTGGAGCATGTGGGGAGAGCGGGAGGACTGTCATGCATGGGTGCATTGGGCAAATTGCCCAACCTGCATAGATCTTTTCAATGGGATCCAACCCAGGAATTTTTCAGGCTCGGTGGCATCACTTTTGAAGCACAGATGAACCTCATTCAAGTTCAGTCTGCATTCTAGCAAATGTTCACTTTATGCACTAAGCAGCACTTCTGATAACTGATGTACTCCTTTATTTAGCATTTGATTGCACATATCCATAGTTATTTCAAGGATCTTGGCATGGTGCACATGCTTCCCCTTGCTTTATCTGCATAACAACTCTATGAGCGAGGACAGGCTGAGATGTAATCCGTAGTTTAAAATTACCCAGTGAGCTTTAAAGCTGATCTCACTGGTCCATTTCCAACATTTGAACTACCATACAACATTGACACTAAGAAACAAAACCTTTTTTTCCACTATATTACACCTGAGATGCTGGAGAAATCTCTTGAGAGTCCCTTGGACTGCAAGAAAATCAAATCAGTCAATCCTAAAAGAAATCAACCCTAACTGTTCCCTGGAAGGCCAGATTATGAAACTGAAGCTCAAATACTTTGGCCACCAAATGAGAAGGGAGCACTCACTGGAGAAGACCCTGATGCTGGGAAAGATTGAAGGTCAAAGAAGACGGGGACGGCAAAGGATGAGATGGTTAGACAGTGTCATCGATGCAACGAACATGAAGTTGAGAAAACTTCAGAGGATGGCGGAAGACCAGAAGGCCTGGCGTGATCTGGTCCATGGGGTCGCGAAGAGGCGGACTCGACTGTGCGACTGAACAACAAACAACACCACCTAAGATGTTCAGATCTAGACCCCTCCTTTTAATTCCTTTCTTCAGTCTCTTACCCTTGATTTTTGGTCACTCGGTGATTACTCCAAGGAAACGATGAGCAAAGTGATATCAGGAATCTGAGCACAAAGTCTCAAAAAACAGCGTCACCTTTAAATGTGTATGTAAAGTCCTGTCAAGTTGCTTTCAACTTATGGTGACCCTCAGAATTAATGTTCTCCAGAACATCCTGTTATTAGCAGCCTTGATCAAGTCTTGCAAACTGAGGCTCGTGGCTTCCTTGACTAAGGGCATCCATCTCCTGTTGGGTCTCCATCTTTTCCTACGGCTTTCAACTTTTCCTAGCATTACTGTCTTTTCCGGTGAGACTTGAAACTTTATAAATAAAATACCTATTCTATGATCCTGGTAATTTTCACATGGGAATGCTGTTTGTTTCCCCAAAATTTGGTGTGTAGTTTTTTTTTTTTGGGGGGGGAACTGTGAGTAATAAAACCACAGTTGCTTGTGCTTTTAGATCAGTGATCCCCAGTATGGTGCTGGTAAGTGCCACGGTGCCTTCCAGAGGGGATCTTGGCACCCATTCAATAAGGCACTGCTTCCCCACTGCAAAGAACAGGTTCTGGCATTCCTTGGAGGCAACTTTTTTTTTTAGTCTGCAGGGAGAAGCCACTCTGAAATGATTGCCTCCATGGTAGGGGGAGGCTTTGTTTGCAACAACCCAAGATTTTGATATTGTCTTTCACGAGAGTCATTTGTGGCAGAATCCACTCCCTCTTCTCAACATTACAAAAGGGCCTAGTGGCTCAACAAGATTGGGAACTCCCAGGGCTCTTTTTGTAGAAAAAGCCCAGCATAATAGGCCACACCCAACCGCAGAAACTCATTAGCCTATTAGGCCACACATCTGACAGCACAGCTCATTAGCACATTAGGCCACACCCCCATGTTACCAGAAGTGTGGTCATCCAGCCACACCCACCTTTTGCTTCTTATTCTGTTTACCTTGTTTGTTGTTGAAACCCAGGGCTTTTTTGTAGCAAGAACTCCTTTGCATGTTAGGCCACACACCCCTCATGTAGCCAACCCTAATGAGTTTCTGCTGTTGGGTGTGGCCTATTATGCTAATGAGTTCCTGTTGGGTGTGGCCAACTCGGGAGCCAGCCGGAACTCCATTCTGTGCGTTCCTGTCCAAAAATAGCCCTGGCGAACTCCTGCTATACAGTAGCAGTCAGGTTCTTTTGAGAACTAGGAAGTGGCAACAACGCTAAAATTAGTGATGATAGGCAAGAGAAGAAGAACAAACAAAATGATTTAATCGAAGGGCAGGGATGACTGGAACAAAAGCATATACATGCACATTGAAGGACTGTAAATTTATATACATGGCTTTGCGGATTTATAGTTTGCATACAATCTGTCTTCCTCTCTATTGAGGGTTTTGTAAGCTTGTAACAGCCAATGGCTATTTACAATAAACTAAACTGAGCTGGACTGGAGGAACCAATTAGCTCTCTCCATCTAGAACTCAACTTTATACTTTTGTATTGTTTTTCAAATAGGATGCTTATAACATACAGTGTATTTATTTGAGCATCACCATAATGATGGTATGCAGGACTTCAGACTCTTTCATTTTTCTCTGGACTTTGATGCAAGGGGAAAGTGGTCTTCATGTCTTTAGATACTGCTATAAATAATAGTAACTTTGTTCTGCTTTTTAAAAATATATACATGGCTCACTACATAAGTGAATGCGTATGATGACTCTTATAGCTTCATGAACACATGAAGCTGCCTTCCGCTGAATTCTTATAGCTTCATGAACACATGAAGCTCCCTTCCGCTGAATCAGAATATTTGTCCGTCAGAGTCAGTATTGTCTACTCAGGCCCTGGTTACACGGGACGGATATAGCGGGGGGGGGGCGTGGCTGTTTGCCCCGGAGCAAACTACCATGCGGCCGCCGGATCAAACGTCCAGCCGACATCCCGTGGTTTGGGAGGAGGAGCCAATCATACGTCAATCCTGCAGCAGGGCAAAGAAGCGGTGCGGCAGGGGTTGTGGTTTCTTTTAACCGAAGGGTGCGCATGCGCTGTTGGGTGCTTGTGCGCATCCCGTGGAGACTTGGAAAAAAACCCTTTTTGCGACGGGACATGGGCAGGTGCTGGATACCACAAGCTACCACCGGAAACGTGATCAGACGCCCTCCCTTTCCCCGTGGTTTCTGGAAACTAGTACCTTGGAGGTACTAGTTTTTTACAGCGCATCTTTGGTGGGAAGCCTCAGGTTAGCCACGGGAGCTCTACGCTTCCCAGATGTTGTGGTTTGATCGCGCCCGGAAAAATCCACCTATCTTCCGTCTCTGTAGCATGGCTAATGCTCCGTGTGACCACAGCCTCAGATTGGTAGTGGCTCTCCAGGATTTCCAGTAGAGGTCTATCATATCACCTACTACCTGATCCTTTTAACTGAGGATGCCAGGGATTAAATCTGGGAGCTTCTGCATGCCAAGCAGATGCTCTGCTACTGAGCCACAGCCCCTCCCAGTACATACATTAATGATGTGGAAATAGTAGGAAAAAGGAGAAAATGTAGTTACACCACACGAAAACCAGAGCCGTAGCATGGAAACTCTTGTGACAATAGAACTACAGCTGACGCTAGAACCCAGGTAATAGAATGGATTGCTGTATCACTGAAGAACCTAGGATTCAATCCTTCCCTATGGGAGGTTGCAATAACCTCCATAGCATTCCTTCGTGCTTAGTTGCTCTCCTGCTATTCAAGGATACAAGCAGACACAGCAAGAAAAGGTCACGGAAGGTCTTATGTGCATTTTCACATATCCCTACCCACTCTTGTCACTCTGTACATTGCAGGTCATTTGGGGTCTGGATCTTACACTCCTGGTGAGTTGAGAAGAAAATGATTAGAACAAGCTTTACTCCAAAGCCAGGGCTTTGATGGCTAGAAGAAGATTCAGGGGCAATCCCCAGGAGGTCTACTCAGAATCCTTCTCAGGTCAACAGGGCTTACTTGCAAGGAAGTGTTCTTAGGAATGCACTGTCAGTGTCATAAGAGCAAGTTTCAGTCCCAGAAAGTAATATAGTCATTACAGTGGGATTAGTGAAGGATCTTTGGGTAGGGATGGGCACAAACCGGGAAAATGCAGCTTTTTGTGGTTCACGGCTGAACCACAAACCAAACCATGAACCGAACCACAAAGTCTGTTTGTGATCCGAACTGGTTTGTGGCCCCGCAAACCCTGTTGAAAGGGACCACAGTCCCTTTAAATGGAGTTTGCAGAAAGTCTGAAAAACAACTGGGTGATGGGGATCAGCTTGCTCCCCGCCACTCAGCTGTTTCCGGCTATCTTCTGCAAAACAACAACAACAACAAACAACCAGAAGTCCCTTGACATCTGAAAGTTCTCTTTCATGACTCTTGGTCCTTTTGCATAACTAGATCAAAGCAAAAGGTCAATCACTTACTGGCCGACCTGGGTGTCTTGCACTGGGCCAAGTGAATGCATCTGATATACTGGCTCATGGCAAGAAAAACAGACAAGACAGGGGAAAAGAGCATATAAATGAAACACAGAAAGCTATATATTGAAGGGACTTATATACTGAGAAGTGTGTGTGTGGGTAATTGGGGAGCTATTGGAGGATAATTTAAAGTCGAGACAAATTGAAAATATGCTGGAACAATAATTCATATTGATAACCAATGTGGTATAAAAACGCTGAAACTATTAGTCAAAGAAAACGGGGGGACAACTCCTAGCTCCACAGCACCCTGGATTAAAATACAGCCTCCTTAAGAAATTGCCATGAAATTGAGTTGAAGCACATGCAGAACTAAACAGATTGCTTGGAAAGCATTCAGCGACAAATCTGCTCTTTTCTCAGGCCCGCTGAAAAAAAAATCTAAGCAGATTTCAAGGGAACTGGTTTCAATTATGTACTCTGCTGTCGAAGGAAACCATATCAAAGGCTACAGCAGTCGACGACCCATGGCAGTGAGAGGCGATTTTTGACTGGCACTGAAATTTCTTTGAGAGTGCAAAATACTGCCAGAGAAGAAGAGACAAAGAGAGAGAGGAGTTGAAGCATATTATTGTCAACAGCTGGTAGGAGCTCAAACAGGATAATGAAGAGTTTGGCTATATTCCTCTTTATAATATATATAAAACAAATCTTTATTTGATCTGAAAGTCATGCCAGTGACACTGGATTGTTGTTTGGCAAAGAAGGAGGACGCAGCATAACCCTGCCTTTACTACATTTTTTGGTATTTTACTATCCTATAGACAAATTTTTTCGGTATTTTACTATCCTATAGACAAATACCTTCTAGGCATGATTTTGCAATGTTCCTTGTTGCTGTTTCAACTAGGGATGGGCATGAACCTGCTCACAAACTAAAGTTTGTAATGAATTTTGGCCAGTTCATGGTTCGCGAAGCAATGTTCGTGAAGAACTGCCATGAACTTACATGGATTTTGATGCTGTTTGTTACAGTTCATGGCAGTTCATGAAGAGTAGAACGCAGGGGTTTAAACGACTCAGAGCCAGTTAAACTCCTGCTTTCTGTTCCTTACAAAAAACAGCTGCAAAAAGCCATGGGAAGCAGAAAGGAGAAGTTTAAATGGCTCCAAATAATTTCACCCCCTACTTTTCCCTCATCGCTGCTTTTGGAGCAGGGAGCAAAAAGCAGGGGTTTAAACTTTAAATGATTCACTAGCCCATACAAACTGGTTCAGTTTGCAAACCAGCATATCAGTTCATGATTTGGTTTGTAGTCAAGACACAAACCAAAAATGGAACCGCAAAAAACACAGACCAAAACCCTAGTTTCAATCCCCGAACACCCATTTTGATTATTTTATTTTATTAAAAACATTTATTACCCACCTTTCCAGTAAACTAAAATACAAATAGAATGCATATAGTTTATTAATAACTGGGAATGAGCTAATTGGCTGATAATTACTTGGATCCATTTGTTTGCCTTTCTTAAAAATAGGGACAATAAGAGAAAGTTCCCACTGGCCTGGTATTTTACCTGTTGAGTTAATTCTGGTGAATAAAGCTGCCAGTAAAGTGCTCCACCACTGTGGATTGCTCTTAAATATTTCAGTGGGTTTGCCTGCTATCCCAGGGGCTTTGCCTGCTTTCAAACACCTTATCGAATTGCCACTTCTTTAGATGACACCATTGGCCATGTTGGTATACTATTTACCTCGGGGAGGGGGGGAGGGGGAAGCTGAAAGCCTTGCCGTGGACCTGAGGATGGGTTAGCCGAGGGCAAAGCTGCCTTCTCAGTTTTTCCATCTCAGATCTCTGATCTCAAGTGCTCTTGCATCCCTCAGCCAGGGCACAACAAATGGATGCTGCTGCTCCCGGCTACCAAATGCAGGCTCTCTCTCTTTCTGTGTGGGATTAGGATGCCAGAACATTTTAGACACTGCCGGTGCCCACAGGCAACTCTGCAGGGGTTTATTTTCTGGAGCGGGACCATAGGGTCCTTCTAGGTGTCCGGCTGAGGTCGCCACGACATCCTTCTGCCACAACCCTAACCTCCGCTTTCCCCGACCCGCCAATCGCTGTGATCCTTGGGGAGGATTGCTCTCCACTGGATGGCCAGCGGTCACCGGAGCTGGGGGAAGGGTGCTTGGGCTGTCACTGTCAGCTAGTGCTCTGAAAAGGACTTTATCAGGCTGTTGGTGGAAGTCTTCCATGTGGTATCCTCTTTCCTGGAGTTCCCTCCAGACAAGCCAACGGAGGGAAGTCCCTCTTGGGATTCCCCTACCCCGGTCCGCCTTTTGGGTGCTCTGGTAGGTAGGGGACCCTTCCCGTGGCTCGTCCTGGGCCATTTGATAATGGTCTCCAAGTGAACCACGAAGAAGTCTGGTCCTCGCAGACTCCAGCTGACGGCTCTGTCTTTCTCTCATTAGGTGAAGTTCTCACTCGTGAGTTGTTCTTAATTCTAATATGGCTTTATTATGTTCTGCTCTGGTCTTTTTGAGCTGGTCTTCCTGATCTCTTTTTAGCTGTTTTATCTCATCGGCGTGTTCACAAAACCTTGCTGCTCGTGTAGCGGCTAGTTCCCTAGTTCTGTCCAGCTCTGTTCTCATTTCTTCCCAGTGATGTCTGTAGGCAATTCCTCCCAGAACACAGCACAAACAGAACCATGTTATGGGCTGGGAAAGTAGGTCTCCGATGGTGACAAAGTCCCACCACAGGGAGTGTTCCATTGCACTGCGGGTGAACTGGTAGAGAATGGATGGGCTGAGAGCGATGAGGCTGGTCAGCGCATCCACTTTCGAGCTCTTTTCATTCACGCACTCGAGATTACTCGTACAGGTCATGCTTGGGGGCGCCGCAAAGGGTGGCAGCGAGTCCCGAGCTCGAGCTGCAGGTTCTAGCTTTTGGTGAAGTGGATCATCGGGGAAAAGGTGGAGGCAGGGGCTGGAAGGTTCCCAGCAGCCCTGATTCCTGATCACTGAGGAGTCAGCGGTAGAGGTTTTGGGAATGAACAACATTGGTCCGTTCCAGGAGGAACCTATGAACCTGAAAGAGAAGGGGCACTATGGTACTCGGTGAGCGGGAACGGCACCCAGTCCTCCCCAGAAGTACCCTGTGACCCTCCTTTAGGCTTAGCAAATTTTCATGATAGGGATTAATTGCCCAGTCCTCTACGAAGTCCTCGGGAGCGGGATTAGACTCCCAGTCCTCTCCGAGGGGTCTCGGGAGCGGGATTAGGTGCCCAGTCCTCTCTGAGGGGTTTTTGAGAGCGGGATTAATTGCCCAGTCCTCTGCGAGAGTACCCGTGAACCTCAGTGGATCCAAGGGTGACTATCTGGCCTCCCCTCATTCCAAAATTAAGTTCTGAGCACCGGCTCTTGCGTCCTGGCCTCAAGGCACGTCTGAGGGCTTTGAAGCTCGCCCAGCAGCCTGTTTTTGCAGGTTTTGGGAATGCGGACTGATCAGGTCCACTACCCTGCCTGGATTACCCACTGAACCAGGTTGAGGTTTTAGAAGGTGGCTATCCGGCCACTTTCAGAGAATCGAGATTTACCTCTAACTCGTTTTGCAGACTCTGCGCCTGCAGTCGGTACCCAAAAGTACCGTTTAAGTGCTTGAGTGCCTTCTGGCTTTACGGGATTGCCAGGGGACTGTTTTAGTTGGCAAGCGGGGGTTTATATGAGCCTACGTGTATGTGCGTGCTTAGTGCGAACATTGGGGAGGGTTCCCTAGCAAGTCCTCTTCGTAGACGCGCCCACAGTTTCCACCAAAGAGCAATAGAGTCGAAGCGTGGCACGAGATGCTCCTAGGGGCAGGATGAAAAGGGGCAGAAATGTCCCTCCCCAATAGGTTGCCCTGTAGTGGGCCAAGCTCGCAGACGGAAACCTCTCACACGGTCCCTAACTAGAGTGTCTGAACTGATTCGTTTCTCCACGTCCTTGGTCGTGAGAAGGAGTGGATTGAGACACTTATTCTCGCGACACAAGAGGTTGCCTCACACGGGGCACCAAATCTGTTAGGAGAAATCCCCCGTTAAGAGAATTAATCCTTAGCCCAAAACTGTTTTATGTACAACGGGGGCTTGTGAGTTCTTTTTACCCATGTATACAGAGAGCAGAATTCAGAACAGAGACTCCTTCTTCCCCATAAAAGAGACAACACAACTGGTGTTTAGAGAATATATGTTGTTTTTACTGAATAATATTGGAATTCACAATCATACAAAAAATGATACACACTCACAAACACACAAGATCCTTTAGGTACAATAGATATGGAAAGCAGTCAGTATAGAAAATAATAATCTTTAACTATTGGATGGGGATGCAGACAAAAAGGGTAACGGTATACTTATCTAGTCCAGAGAGGTTGATCTTCTCAATGGAGAATGCGGGTACAAAAGATCTAGCTAAAGGGACTCTACTTCACACGATTGGAACCAGCCAACATGCGTAGGCCTTCTTGGTCGCAATCCAAGGAAGCACGTGAGAATTACCTGTAGTAGAACTTATGTTGCCTAGATGGGGTAGGGATGCCTAGCGTGGAACGAAGGTTGCTCCTCGCCTTTTAAAACCTAGTTTGGGGGTTGGCATCTTTGCCAACCTCCTATCTGTAGTCCGTCCCATTCCCTATACCTATTGGTTATTGGGATGTGACGTATCTACCTACTGGGAGTGGGCAATATTTAAATCTTGACCTATAACTCAATGGAAGCATCTGGACAAGGTGTGAAGTTGTATTGCCAGGGAAACCGTTAATGTGTAGATGCTCTAGCTGGTCCCCAAGCTGTAAACAGGAAGAAGTCACTTTCAGATGCAAACCAGATACGAGGGTTACGTGTTGACCAGAAATTCCTTCATGGTGGAAAACCTGTTGTTTCAAAGAGTTCTCCTGGCTGAGCGTGATGAGGAATGCTTCTTCTTCCCAAGGCAGGATGGGTAGGTGTGTGTGTGTCTTCATTAGCATACCAATGCAGGCAGCACACTGGCATAGCAGCTTCCAAATGAAGGCAGACTCAAGGCACACAGATTTCCCAAACCCATACACAATGCAGGTACAGTCCATAAACACAAATGTCAGCACAATACAAATAAAATACATTTCAAGCACATTGGCCAACACATCCCTTGTATCTACTACATGTATGGTAAGTATTTTGCAGAAATATATTCCCCAGGTATCACCTGAGATACAAGAGTTCAATGGGGCCCATATACTAAGACCACCCAACTTTTTGTTGTTGTTGTTCAGTCGCACAGTCGAGTCTGACTCTTTACGACCCCATGGACAAGATCTCACCAGGCCTTCCTGTCTTCCGCCGTCCTCTGACGTTTGCTCAATTTCATGTTCGTTGCATCTATGACACTGTCTAACCATCTCATCCTTTGCCGTCCCCGTCTTCTTTGACCTTCAATCTTTCCCAGCATCAGAGTCTTCTCCAAGTGAGTGCTCCCTTCTCATTTGGTGGCCAAAGTATTTGAGCTTCAGTTTCATTATCTGGCCTTCCAGGGAACAGTAGGGGTTGATTTCTTTTAGGATTGACTGATTTGATCTTCTTGCAGTCCAAGGGACTCTCAAGAGTCTTCTCCAGCACCATAGTTCAAAAGAATCTATTCTTCGGCGCTCGGCCTTCCTTATAGTCCAGCTCTCACAGCCATACATGACTACTGGGAATACCATTGCTTGGACCATGCGTATTTTTGTTGGCAGGGTGATGTCTCTACTTTTTTCCCAAGGAGCAGACATCTTTTAATTTCATGGCTGCTGTCACAGTCTGCGGTGATCTGGGATCCCAGGAACATGAAGTCTGTCACTACTTCCATGACTCCCCCTTCTATTTGCCAAGGAGTGATGGGGCCGGATGCCATGATCTTAGTTTTTTTGATGTTGAGCTTCAAGCCCACTTTTGCACTCTCTTCTTTTACCCTGAGCAAGAGGCTCTTTAGGTCCTCTTCACTTTCAGCCATTAGAGTGGTATCATCTGCATATCTGAGGTTGTTGATCTTTTCCCCAGCAATCTTAATTCCCGCTTGTTATTCATCCAGGCCAGCATTTCACATGAT